>NC_090707.1:11927500-12227500 GCF_040954835.1 Lepisosteus oculatus
TTTTTCTCCCTATTCCATATAAATCACACTTGGACAAAATATACAAACCTGCATTATAGCACACTATTTGTTGAAGTTGAAACATGAGGTGCCATTATGCGGAGGTTATTTAATTTTTCTTATCAAGCTTAATTTACATACATTGATTAAAAAAAAATAAACTAATATTTTAAGAATATCTTAGTACCCACATAAGTGATTTTTCAAATTATTGGTATACTCCCTGACCGAATTATGGTATTTCCCATGAATAATATATTAAATGTATTTATGGCCTGTTCCATGTAAAGCTGAACAACTGCAGATGTTAATCCTTTAACACAACACATCAATACATGAACAAGGGACATGGCATGCTGAGTAAGGCAAAGGTTTCTCAGTCACTAGGAACCTTTTTATGGCAAAGCCTGTCTATACGACATGATGGATTGCATCTAAATGAGGTGGGCACCACTAAAAGAAAAACACACAGGAGTAAAACAAACCACCAGGATGGGTATTTAAGTGCTTATATGTACTGTTAAAGCTATGAGTATTACAAACAAAATTAATGAAGTTATACATTAGCAGGCTATTATGATGCAACTGGAATCACTGATGGCACAAGGCTAACAGAGAGGTGGTGATTTCACATTAGTGGGTGCTCTGGAGTGCTCTGGAGAAACAAGAAAAACGGCAGAGGTGGTGGAGCAGTAATATACAGCAAAAAGAGTATTCCGGCACAGAAACATAGCCAAAAGGAATCAGAGAGCTCAGAATCTATATGGGTCACACATAAAAAAACAGTCAAAAGGCATTGTGTTACAGAGGCGTGCTACAGAGAACAAAATTCAATTTCAACTATGCACAATTAAGAATTTATTTTAATAAAAAATATGTGTAATGGAAGAATGGATTCCAAGAGAGACGGCAACCTTCCTTATATAATCCAACAGGAATGCCAGCAGCAGAAACCAAAATGGTAGACATGATTCTTTACTATTTTAGTCTGAGAGAGCACCTAGAAGAGGAAATGTCTTATTGATCTACTCTTTTCAAACAATCAAGATAGAACAATACAAATAGAGGAGCAGGAATTGTGATATTAATATAAAGTGTATACCATACCATTTATATAATAATTCAGGTGCAGTCCAGTTCAAAGGTTGACAATTTCAGTAAGGCAAATTACAACATATCTAAACCTCCCTGGGCATTAGTTTTTGATATGATCCCCAAAGCAAAAAGTATGGGTGAGAAACAATCAAGACCATTAATAAAAGCTGTTGCAAGTGAACGACATTCAAACATGCATGCTTACAACTTTTGATCCCACTGAATCAGTTTTGGGATACAATTACTGCAGGATGGACCACACAATCCAGGCCCTAGAGTTTCTGAAAATTAAATTTTCAGATAGGAGCAAAAAATCGCACGTCCTAAACTTGACTTGGGCCTCATAATCCCATGCTGAGTTTAAAAATGGTCTTAGTAGTGTGTCAATGCTAACCCTAAACCTATCTGTGGTGTCACCTGACCATTTCCGCAATCTATATCTTAGCATCCCTAGGCATTGGTTTTTGATATGTTCCCCAAAACAAAAAGTATGAGTGGGGAATAATCAAGACCATTAATAAAAGCTCTTGCAAGTTAACGGGATTCAATAATGTTTGGTTAAAACTTTTGATCCGACCGACTCAGTTTTGGGATACAACTAAAACACGGTAGACCGTGCAAACCAGGCCCTAGAGTTTCTGCAAATTAAATTTTCAGATAGGGTAAAAAAATCACTCATCCTAAACTTGACTTGGGCCTCATAATCCAGCACTCAGCTTAAAAATTGTCTAGTATTGTGTGAATGCTAGCCAAAACCCTTTCTGGGGTGTCAACTGACCTTTTCTGCGATTTACAGTGTGAAGGAAATGCAACACTTTAGATTGCTTGTTGAATAAGACAGATTAATCCCATTAGTAGCAAATCAGCAGGATTTTTTTTAAATAAAGAATATAATCAGGTTATGTTTCTCCAGCCCTGATGGGTTTCCACTATCTTTATTTAAAGAAACAAGTGATGCAGTCCATAGTCCAATCAAAAAACCCTTCCAACAATCACTCAAGACAGGAAAAGCATTCATGGACTGGGAAGTTTCTTCTGTAGTATACATCCATAAAAATGTTGAGACAACGGTCACAATTACAACCTTACTTGTATTACATATAATTTTAGAGACAACTAAAACTAAACTTGAGAGTTATCTATATTGAAATAAGGAACAGGTAAATAAATATACCATGCTCTCTTATCTTTTCCTTTCAGCAAAGAATACACCTGGTCTCTTGCAGCCTACGCATGATGACGCATCTCCCTACCCGAACTTCTTCAGCCTATATGGAAATGATATACTAGGGGAAAGGCATTCATAGTAATGGAACAAGTAATAGGTTTATTCCATGCTGAAAAAAAGAAGAAAGAGAACACAACGTTTCCGCCGTGGAGCCTTCTTCACCTGAAGAAGGCTCCACGGCCGAAACGTTGTGTTCTCTTTCTTCTTTTTTTCAGCATGGAATAAACCTATTACTTGTTCCTTTGCAGCCTACGCATGCTGACGCAGCTACCCACCTGAACTACATTCATAGTAATGTGTGTGTTGAATCAATACAAACAGAGGATACAGACAAGAGGTGTGTAGTGGTAGGGTATATTACTTAACTCAGAATTAAGTGTTACTTAAGACTCCTAGTAATCTTTCTTTCCCATGACCAAGCATCTTTGGCCTCTATGTAAAAGCAGAGGAGTGCTGCTAAGGGGCCCATTTGATAAGAAAGATTTCCCGAAATGTCTACAAACCAGACCATCATAAAGCTTCCTCCTAATGATACAGTATATGGGATATAGAGCTCCAGTAAGTCTGTATTCTGTTTCCCCCAAAGGTCACTGTCCATCACCCAAAGGCCAATCCACCAATAAAGGACCTGCAGGGTGGGTATCAGGATTATCCCTAATAACATCCTATGATGACCATTGACTGTGAAGTCAAACCTTAAAAGATAGAACCCAGCTAATTTTCATTGATTAACCCACTGGCTCCTCTTTTCTCTCCAACTAAACTGGCAAGCTGAACTTTCCAACCATGTGACTGGAAGCAGACTGAGCCAGGACTTAAACTTTTTTTCCATTAAGTCAGGCTGAGAAAGTGAGTCAGTAAAGTACAGTGCATAATCAGCTCAAGACGTCTTTATGTAAAAGAAGAAATCTTGTGTTTGTGAGCCCACTGTTATTTTTGACTGATCCAAGTTTAATGTATGTTGACTTTTATTAAATAATTTCCATTTTCTAGACAAAGTGGTAAAGCAGTAGGAAGGTAAACAGAATAACTAGTGAAAAATATATGATTTAAATCAAGGACCTCATTTTGATTGTTGTTTAAAAGTCTGGTCATCCAAAATGTGTTGTTGCTCTGGAACTTCCTGAGCTTAAGAAATTCCTGAAAATGTCCTAGCCTGACAGGCTAAAATATTTAAACCTTTTTAGCCGTTGAACTGAGAAGAATACAAAGTGATCAGGTAAGTTGAAAATTGAAAACAATTCTCATTAACAATGATGAGCTGAAGACCTATTTACTGTATGTAGGATTTACTGGAACAATCTGAGAAAGGCAACTTGCTCATGGGCACAACAGCTTCTAGTGGTTTTCCACTGTGTTTGGTATAATCTTTATCTCAATCTGATATAAAACTAAAAAAGTGCTAGAATTCGACCACACAGATGAAGGTAAAAACATTTAAATAACTTGTCTGAATTGCTATGTTAAATTAAATTAACTAAATTAAACCTTCACATTTGTTTTTGTCTTTGTATCTATAGGACTCATTTTCTAGGTCTCAAGCCCAAACTATTTTGAATTGTTCAGTACAAACAATACGTAAAAAACACAAGAACCATGACCAAAAGAGGAATATTATTCAATTCAAAATGATGAAGTAGATGGCTCAACAGTGGAAAAAATAACATGTTTCATCCTATACATTACTTAAATTTAAATGATTAAAATTCTACCTCACTGTAATTGGTACTACTGTAAATTATAACTGCATGCAACAAAATTTGACTGCACAGTAATTATTCAGTGCTATCACAGCAAACACACTGACTTTTTAATTCTTTATATAAATAGGACTTGCTTGTAAGAGCCCTGTCACAGAATGGCATTGTCATTACAGTACAATATCTCACAGATGCCTGAAGGAATTCAAGTAATATAAGAATTTGCCAAGTTTGTCACATTGTCACCCCATGACAAGTCAATTTTTTGGTCTTATTTGAAGCTGTAATAGTTAACATTTCAAGGAAATAAGGAGTATATTTAAGTATTGCAATCACTAAATTATGCTTCTGCTTTTTAATGGAAATTTAGCAGACAGGAGAGCCTTAGCTTTCCAACTGTGGATTAGTTATCCCAATTACTGTAGGTTCTGTGGCGAATATACCTCATTTATAATAAAAATGCCAAAAACCCAAAATGGAATTAATCAAATCTCACGCCCAATAAATTTAATGACAATCCTTTGTAAAAAAGGCTTTACACATACAGTAATCATGTCAATATAAATTTTTAATGTGACACAATTGCGCAAAGATGAAGAAACATTTACATTACTTTTCAGAAATGTATTGTTAGCCTCTATTTTACAATAAGTACATGCAATGTGTTTCTGTACCTGTCATATATGACCAATATGTCTTTAACTTTGTACAGTATATGATAAGATTCAGATTCAGATGGTTAACATGGCTTCATACACCCTTTTATGATCATCTCCCTATATTAGCACTATTTACCAGCTGAAAAAGCAATTTCAAGCATTGTGTATCACAAGAACTTATCTGTGCATTGTGAAAAATAGAGTAATTAGAAAATGAAAGTACTGCAGTTTTATCTTCCAAAACCTATTTAAGAAATCATGTGATACAAAAGGCTTCACCACGTGGTGATGGAGGTAATTGAACATCCTTCCTCTATTTCATTTTAAAATTCCTTGTCTTACACCCAGGAGCCTTCTTAGGATTATTCAGAAAATTATTTACGTGTGATTTGACATAAAATATGTTGTGGAGAACATAATTGTTGCAACACTAATGTGGTGTTTTAGGTTTTTATATTTGTTTATCCTGCATTATTTAAGAATCTTATATATTGCCTCAAAAAAAAAAAAACCTTGACTGGAATTCTATATGTTTTAAGTACAAAACGTATAAAAAAGCTTTACAACTATAATGTGTATGTCTTCTATCTACATTAGAGTAAATTAGGTTAATAACATTTCATACTGTCAAACAGAGCCACAGTGAAAACAATATTTCTAACAGGACCGAACACAGGAAAACGTGAATGAAACATTTATTAACAGTGCTATAGCTGGTACCCCAGAATCAAAGCTAGTAACAGTATCTTCGAAGTGTAGGGGTCAGAAACACAATGTGTTTACATTAGACATCAGTTACATCACTTTAGACATCAGTTACCACTACTGCAAGCGGGCTTTAAATATTGTCAGACTACAATGAAATGTGTTCTAATTAAAAAAAACAACAAGCTGTTCCAAGACATCAGACATCTGCACAGCTAAATTGAATTGAAACTAGTTTCCATGTTTATGAATAACAGGATCAATTTCATACTGTATACAGTAGTTATGCCATAACGATAATACTATGCTAAAAACTGAACGGACAAGCATCTTTCCAGACACATTTGTATTAAGTAAGGATGGAGAATATAGAAGGGTTTGTTAGTGATGGGAGGCCACTTGTGCAATCTTTATTAATTTTCTCTTTATCTTTGATCTGCATTCTATTCATTCACTTGGAGAATTTGTTATCATTGGTACTGCCTTTGAATGTTTAAAATCATAACTTGCTGAGCACTGACATTTTATTTCTCTTAGTTGCTTTATTTCCATGCCAGATTCTGTTGGTTGCATCTGGTGTTCTGCAGGGCTCAAAACTCAATGAAAGGTAATTTGCTTTTCAGAATTACCACACAAAAAGCAATATACATAAAATTCTATTAAATTTGCATACATTAAACCTGATACCACAGCAGCGGTTTTACTATTCTCGGACTGCACTTTTGCTTCACAATTGTGATGAGACGGAGGTCATGTTATTTTCACTAGAGAGGACCCTTTGGTCCATCTGCTAATTGATCTGAAGATCTCATCCATAAAGGCCGGGGTTTTAGCTTCAACAACATGATAATGACAAGCAAAGGCTGTTATGATAAAATTGTACAATACACAAGTAAGACCTCTTTGACTCAAATGTGCACAATCTGGTCATGGTGTTTAAGAACAGATACAATATTTCTCCTTTGAAGTCTACAGTCTATAGACATTCAGGATAGGGTTATAGGAATGTTCTACGCTGATGAGATAAAATAAATTTATTTTTCTTATTTTCAACATAGAAGATCAAAGGGCACTCGCTTCAAGTGTTCAGGATCTTCAAGGGTGTAGAATACCCTGTGTTCTTTGAGAAACAGCTGGATGGGTGCTTGGATCAATTAGTTGCTACCTACCAGACAGACTAGATGGACCGAATGACTCCTCTTGTTTGTAGTCTTTGTTTTTAAGGGTAGTCAAATTTGGCACTTGAATTGTAATATGGTGCATGTCATTGCTCCAGCAAATCTTTAATTATCAAAGTGATCTGAAGCACTTTGGTTAATTGAAGACTAATTAGGTGCTCAACATTTTGAAAAGTTCAAAGTCCTGTAATGGCATTGAATTCAGGTCCTGAAGTTGGCTCTGCCCCTTAGAGTGTCCTGATTTCATTGTGCTTCATTGCATATTTTTTCAGTAAAAATATTTTATTTCTTCAGAAAATTTTGCAGTTAGTAGTTTCAGGCTTGATTGACAGGGAATTGTATGTTTTACTTTTATATTTTTTTAGTCTGTCTCAGGGGAATAGGTTGAAATCAATGGTGTTTTATATGTGGGGGAAGATTGATGCAAAGCTTCACAACACAAGGACAGATAACAGGCCTTTAATCAATCACATAAATGAATGCATGAAATAAGCCTCCAAACAAAACAGAGTATCTACAGAAAACAGGAAATAGTATAAGATAAATAGTATATTACCATTCTTTCTAAATTAAATCTGAGAGTGAAAAGGTTTTTCTTTGTCACCTTACTAAAGTTATTAAAGGTCTTTTCTTTGAAACGAGCACTTATTCTGAAGTGTAAAAAAAAAACTCTCAATGCTGTGATATCACATTAAATAAAAGAAATTGTATTTGATTCAATATTTCGATATACTTATTTTTTCAATAGAACACTATATAATGATCAATTTGATTTAGTAAATAACAGACAGACTGTAAATATACATATTTTGAAAGTATTGTTACAAAATACTATTGAAAGATTACTGTACATTACCTTTGGTTTTAAGATTCTAGAGATTACATGTACTGTAGTCAGAGCATCGGGAGCTGTGTTTGTGGCTATTTTCATCTGCACTATTGTCAGGTACATGTGAACAAAATGAAAGTAAGATCTCATAAGGGAAATAGAGAATTGTAAGGTACTGTCTTTTAGAATACAGAAGTCCATACATTATGCCAAAAGTGTGTCAATCTTTCTCAAATGATTGCATTCAACTATATTGTTTTTTAAACAATATTTTTTAAATGAAAGTCCCTAATGTGTTGAAATTACACTGTATCCAGAAGACTGTCTATAAAGGTGAAAAAGTGAAAACAAGAAAGTTGCACAAAGTTTAAATTAGATTTTCTGTCTTGTGTCACTTGCTACTTATCTTGTGAGGGTATTATTCAACGTGTGCATCGCCTATTTCTTTTTGAAATTACTTAATTTCTAAATTACATTACACAATTTATTTAAATTGTTTAAATTTGTTTAGACAATTAGAAATTGGTTCAGTAAATTCACAGACTATTTTTATGGCTATTAGGAATAAAAAAAAGAGTACAAACACACAGATTCAAAGAGTACAAGATACAATTTTATTAATACAATTTAACCAAGACATGAGTAGATAAACATCAAACTTTCATGATACACACAAACAGGTGCTTAATCACTCAGGTATTACAAGAGCTAACTAATTCAGTGTTAAAATACTTTGGCTGTCTTACTTGGGTGAGTGTTGGTCAGCCTCCCACCATTTAATCAGTCTCAAAACATAAACATAAAGTGGAAAAAGATAAATACTATTCAACTACTATCATTACTGGATGTGAGAGAGCACAGATGTGCATTCCTATTGGAACAGCAGACTGACAGTTGTCAATTTAGGCATTATATCACTTGTTGGGTAACCTAATTATTGTTTTTTTAGTCCTGGTGTTAGAATGCCAGGGGTTCAGAGTAATCAGAGTCCTATATAAAAAACTTTCCAAAGCTCAGAGGAGTTGACCTGTTCCTGAATGTATTAACAAGGCAAGAGAAAGATTATTCTTCTATTCTATTATTATTCTTCAATAATTAATTATAGGACTGCCCATAGCCTTCCTGTTACAATTGTAAGTACTTGACTCTTAATTTAGTACAAATTTGTCTTACTGTCTTACAACTCCTACTTTGTATTAAGAAAGATATGTGGCTTGGAGTTGTGGTTCAGACACTTACATGGTAAATCACATTTTTTTCTCAACTGGGACTCATTCCATTCTTTCCATCTTTAGTGTTGTAATAAATGATATGAGGCACATGTGTTTATCACCAGTGATCAAAGAAGGTTTATAATGAAGTCACTTGTTGTCACGCCCTCTGCAGCCAGAGGGCGCTCCTTCTCTGTCCTGTCCCTAGTTTCTGGTCTGCTGTCCTTCCGGTCCCTCTCTTTCCCGTGGGCTTTATATTTCCGGGTCTAGCACTCTGTCCTCACTCAGCATTGACGTTCGAATGTCCTGAGACCCGCCTAGCACCAGGGCGCCCCACGTCCACTCCCTTAGGGCATAGGTTTCTATACGGCATTCCTGAACTCTTTGCACAAATGAGCCCCGGCCTTTTTCCCGTCTCACCGCTACGCATATGGGTCTTTTTCCACTCTCCTGCTCCCCACGGTTAGTCCCTTTGGACGTCCGTGACACTTGTGAATTCACTGTAGAGTTTCCTGTACTGTGGATACAGTCAGTCTAAAATGGTAAGCACCACAATGAGGTGTTGTAAGTATGAACACGGTGATAAAGAACAAAATGAATATTTAAAGAATTTTAAAGAAGGACACAACTCAAAACAGAGAGAGAGAAAAAAACCTACAGTGCTGAAGAAACCTACACCTGAAGAAGGCTCCAGAGCTGAAATGTTGTTTCTTTTCTTCTCTTTTCAACATAGTTTCAGGCTGCTGACTTGCAGTAGACTGGTGTTGCCATAGTAGTCACAGCAGAGACTGGAGGGAAGCTGGTGATGGCCATTGCAGTTGCTGCAGAGGTTGGCTGCTGATTTGGCGTAGATCAGTGTAGCTGTACTAGTTTGACACGTGGTCTAAGGTGATGTTACCATTCAAATCTGAGGAAAAGAAATCATCAGCAAAAGGCAACATTGGGCAGAAGCGCATACTCCAGGATCATGATATCTCTACAGTACTTCTAAATCCACAGCAAAACGGGTGAGTGGCTGCAGATTTACTGACAGCAAATTTTAACTGGGGCATGAGCTGCCATTTTAATCAAAACAGTCCACCAAGAACTCCACAGAACAGGATACCATGGTCTGGGTGCCTAAGCCTATGCCTAAGCAGCTCATCAAACCTGACAGTACATGTTTGTGAGTCCAGTCCTGTACAAAGCATAGGCAATAGATTACCAAGCAGTGGAGAAATGAGAAATGAGATTGTGTCAGCTGAATCATCCTTCTGGACAAACAGACAGATGTACGTGTGGTGCCAACCTAAAGAAATCTATAACCCTCAGTGCTAGGTTACATAGTTTAAGGGTTCTGGTGGTTATGTAATGGTTATGGGGCATCCTCATTCCCATAAGAGGTAAGAACAATGCTAATTGTTGCTGTTCTGCAGAACATATATATAAAACGTGTTGACGTGTTTTATTCCGTGCTGGTATGGAACTCTCTCTGTTTAGAACAATAATAATAAGCTAAATAAAATTCTCAAAACTGTCTGCAAAATTTCTAAAGTGGCTTCATCCTCTACATTTTTATGTAACACAAGTCATAATTTAGCATCCAGGATAGAAAATGACACTTCCCATACTGCTGGGAGTATTCTACAGTATATTACATTCAGCTCAAGCCTAAGTTCCAATTCTTTCATGTCAATAAGATTCCAACTTTTAAACAAATCCCAAATTATAAACACTTTTTAGGGGTATGGACTCCTTTGAGACTCCTATGAGACTTTACTAGCCATAACATTAATTATCCTGCCAGGATTAATAATAATGTGCTATATTGAATAAAACTGTATTGAAATTGGTGTTGTGTCACTTTGTGATAGTGGGTTGTCAGAGACTCATAATAGAAAATGCAAAGCAAATTCCTGGTGGGATAATTAAGGACTGATTGATGGATAGATGTATAAGCTAGTAGCTAAAATTAAATGTCTTCATTTAGGTTTTTAGAGTCACCATAGGGATGTGAGGATTTATATGAGTGAATTACTGTAAGAGTAATAAAGACATACTGTTGATGATTCAAACATTTCAGACTGCTATCCTTTTGAGAACTTGCAGATTTTATAAAACACTGATAAACAAAATATTTTTAAAATACTTCACTTGTGGTTTTTTACAAGAACAAACAAATTTATTAAATAAATAAGGTTGAATATAAAAAATATATAATTAAAATATTTAATTATTCAGAATCTCAGACTCATCTAACCTGTCTCTATTTCATTGTGATAAACTTTGAGGGTATTATGTACTACCCTGTTGTCATTACTGTCATTTTTTGTCAAACATCATTTTGCTTAATGCTCTATGTGAGAAGGTATTCACTCCATAAAATATTACACACAGACCAGGTGTTTGAACGCTGATAACATTTAGAATACAAGAACAGAATAACAGAAAGCAGAATTTTCTCTAGCAATGTGTAAACAGCAGAAAAGGCTTTGTCTGTTTCAGGTGGCATGGTTTTGTTGCGGTGAATGTGCTACTGCCTCATGGGTCCTGGATTTGATTCTGAGCATGTGTGTCTTCTTTGGATCCTGCATGCTGTTCTCATGCTGTCTTCTGGTTATTTATTTCAATAGCAAACACAATTCTAATTTTTGAAATCAAAACAGAAATCCTGCAGCTACTTTAATCCAAAAGAAGGGCTTTATATATATATACTGTATGTATTACTCTGCAACTCACAAGTGGTAACCCACTGAAGCTAAGCACATGTGAGCCTAGTCAGTACCTGGATGGGAGACCTACTGGGAAAGCTAAGGTTTCTGCTGGAAGACGTGTTAGTGGGGCCAGTAGGAAGTGCTCACCCTGCAGTCTGATCATTAAAAATTAATGGTCAAAATTAAATCCCAGGGTGTTTCTCTAAAAGAGTAGGGTCATCCCAGCATCCTGGCCAGAAATTCCCATTGGCCTTTCCCAGTCATGGCCTCCTAATAATTCTCATCTACTCTGTTCTCTTCTCCACTGATAGCTGATGTGTGGCAAGTATACTGGAGCACTATGGCTGCCATCGCATCATCCAGGTAGATGCTGCACATTGGTGGTGTCAGAGAACCTATACAGTAGGTGGAGTATTAGGATCCTTATGCGTGACCGGAATCCCACAGAACGCAGAGTAGCAAAGGGACGATCCGAAACACGAAATCCAAAGGCTGGGCACACACTGGAGAATAGGTTAAAAGGCCTCTCAATAGTGAGCATGGGAAAGTGTGCGAAGGGGGTTTAAATACTGGAAGGAAAGGGGTGTGATTGGATGATTGGTTAGGGAGTGAGAATTTGAGGAATCTGATGTATGTGAGAATGTGATGGGTTCAATCAGGCATGAGATTGTGAAGCAGAGGTTCCGGGAATGTAACGTCGTTTGCGAGGGAGAGTGTGGAATGTGACAGGGACAGAACGGCGTTTCCGAGGTAGAGTGTGGGTCGTGACAGGTGGTGTAATTGTAAATGAGTGCCCAGAAAAGCACTGTATTAAAGTGTGAAGAATTATTATGATGTATCAAACATTTCACTTGATTTCCTATAGGGCAATATTTTCTACTGATTAGCCTCATTAATACACTGCAAAAAAACTCAACAATTTAAGTAAATCATTTTAACCAACTGAACCTTACTGGATGACCCAAAATAGTGAATACAAGTCCAAAGAGAAATTAAGCTGAATGCAAAAACAAAGGCATGCTAGCAAAAGACCTATATTGAGCATACTGTATATTTAGCTTTTCTAACTTATAAACCGTGAACTCCAAGTACTGGGACAGTGAAGTCAAGATTGCTACTTCTGCTACTGTATACTCAAGCAATTTGGATTTAAGATAAAAAGATGAATATGAGGCAAAAGTACAGAATGTCACCTTTTATTTATGGGTATTAATGGATATATATACACTTTAACATTTTAGAATAAGATCACGTTCGGTGTTCCATCCCCCTATTTTAAGAGAGTATAAGTAATAAGAAATGGGACAAATTAACAAAAAGTAAATTACAGTAGCATAAAACTTAGTATTTGGTTGCAAATCATTTGCACACAGTAACAACATCAAGACTGTGTAACCCATTGACATCACCAAATCCTTGGCTTATTTTTTTAAGAGATGCTTTGCCAAGCCCTTGCTGTAGCCGTTTTCACTTGCTGTTTGTTATGGTTTCTGGCTTCATTCTCCTTTTTAGCATGCAAAGTGCACACTTGATTGAATATAAATCAGAAGTCTCAGGCTTTCCCCATTGAGGAGCTCCTTGGTTGCTTTGGCAGAGTGTTTTGGGTCATTGTCTTGCTCCATGATGAAGTGCTTGCCAATGAGTCTGGGGGCATTTTCTTTTACATAGGCAGGCAAGATGTTTCTGTACACTTCTGAAGTCATTCTGCCGATGCAATCATGAGTTACATCTACAAGAATGATAAGCGAGCCAGTTCCAGAAGCGCTCATGCATGCCCAAGACATGACACCCCCTCCACCATGTTTCACAGATGAAGTGGTGCTTTGGATTGTCTGCAGTTCATTCCTTTCTCCACACTTTCACTTTGCCATCACTTCAATAGAGGTTTATTTTGGTCTCATCTGTACATAACACTTTAGTTCAGAACTATACGGGCTCATATCTGTATATTTATATATCTGGCGATGAGATGTTTGTATCTTGCAGTGTATATTTTATAATTCTATTGTTGGAGTCTGCAAACAGGAAATTATGACAGCTTCATCCCTGCACTGTGGAGGTTGTTGGCGATTTCAGCAATAGTTGTTTTAGAGTTTTTCTTCACAGCTCCGATAATTTTTCTATCATCAACTGCAGTTCTTTTCCTCAGCCAACCTGGCCATTGCCAATTTCTAAGTACACCAGTGTTTCTTTTCTTTTTCAAGATCTTGCACATCATTGATTTTGCTATGCCCAGTTTCTGTGCTACTGTTCTGATTGAATTCTTATTTTTGTTCAGCATTCAGCATCCAAATTGCTTCCTTGTCTTTCATAGGCAGTTCTCTAGTCTTCATGTTGTTTTTGGCCTACTGACTCAAAAGGTACATACAGTACCTAAGGCAAGCACAAAGGCTAAATCCAATACTGCCAGTTCACAGCTCTTTTATGTGAGCACAATCAATGCAACAGAAAACACCTGACCAATAGGAAACACTTGGTGGCCAATTGTCCCACTACTTATGTTCACCTGAAATGGGGAATTGAACATAAAAGTGACACAAAAGTGCTATTATTCTAAATTGGTGCCCAGAAATAATCAGAAATTAAAGATGGCATTTTGTACTTTTGCTTTATATTCATTTTTATTTAAAATCTGAACTGCATGAGTATACAGCAAAAATAGCAATTGTGACTTAATTGTCTCAATAATGGAAGGCACTGTACTGAATATAAAAGTTAGTATACTCCTATAAGTTTGACGTTAGTTACACCAGGGCATGCAAATTCACTACTTTAGTAAACTGTTACCAGCCATGTTAAATCCTTTATTAGGCAACTATTAGAAAACATTTAATGTCACGCCAAAGCAGGGAAAAGCTGAACAAATGAAAAATGAACAATGAAATATAAAGTATATAACTTTACATAATTCTAACCAAATGTTTAGTCACTAGGAGATACTACAAAAGAATGCAGGTACACTGTTGTTAGTTGAAAAAGTATAATTTTACATTGGTTTACATTGGTTTTCTACATTTTGAATGCATTGTCCACATTAAAAAGCAAGTGGCTAAAGGACAAAGAGATTACAGTATGTTAGATGTTCAAAAGTTACCATGCTGTGACTTAATAGCCATAAGTTACTACATATCTAAGCACTGGGATCAATATTTTTTATTAAACTGTTATTTTCAGAACAGTTAGTAGTTAGTAGACAGGCATGGATAAAACTTACATCTTAAATTTAAATGCCTTGCATGCTTTGTAAAGAGATTTGCCCTTTTGTTTTTATTTGTTCCTTCAGGAATGTTTCATACTTTTATCGTTCTGTACTTCTCTCAAAACTCTTGAAGTTGGTACCTATTTTTACATGTGGCTGTAAAGTAAAAAAATAATTATATTTTTGTGATTCCATCACAAAATTATGTTGTTATTGTTTTTATCATAATGTTTCTTTCGCAAGTAAAAAGCAGACTCCTGATGACTTAAGCAGAATTATTATAACGGAAGCCATTTTAAGTGGCGTAAAGTTCTTTAAAACGTTTTAAAACTCCATGAACCTAAAAACTAATAGAGATACTTAACCCAATACAAATGAAGGTAAAGCGTTTCTTTTTTTAAAAAAATCGGCTTAATGTGTGAAACAGAAACGTTTGACCAAGTCTAATTAATCATACAGGTTTTACCTGTACGTACTTGTGGAAAAATACTTTCTATGGAACAAATTCCAGCATCGTTTTTTTTCAGTATTCTATACAGTTAGCCTTCTCTAGGTAAAAAGGTACGTTTACCAGAATGTCCTAGAGAAATCCTTTACTTTTTCACACACACACACAAAATGAATTACTCGTGAAACCCCTTCAAGTATTTTTTATCAATAATTGGGTGCTGATTACGCAGTCAAGAGAAATTCCACGGAATTGCTAGTAAGAGTAGAGGTATAAATCCTAGTGTCCTGGCTACATTCCGCTTTTGGCTTGCACAAAGTGGACTACCTGAAGTCTTTCCTTAATTCAAGAGCCGAAGTATTTTCTAGATAGTCCGATCCGGTGTCTCTTTGCAAATAATGGCTGCCGCGCTTGACCCCAATGGACAGCACTTCAGTGGTGGACGAATTGGGCCCCCTCCTATATTCGTATATGCAAAGCAATTTGGGATGCTGTCTGTTGACTCTAATCATAATCGGATCGCATGAATGTACGCAGCCTTGTACTATGGTCTCGCTCAAGTGTCAAGATGTACAACGACAATAATAATTGGACAAAACCTTTTTTTTTTTCATCCACGAGCACTGTATTATCTCGCGTTCAGAGACTTGACTTCACTCCAAAATTACAGTTGTTAAAATGAGAATTGTATAACTATCTCAGCAAAATTAAGTTGTTTTAATTTTGCTTTAACCGGTACATGTTTTTGCGGCCGGGGAATTCAAATGTTACAATGTTCAAAACAAAGAAGGATACTTTTCATTTCAAGTTTCTTCACAGATTAAAAACGTGTTTATTAGGATTTCAGACTCGGTTGTGAAATCATTGCAAATGATCTCGTATTTCGACATTTTTATTTTGTCATTAAAAGACAGTTTATATCCTATATTTCATTATTCACTCTGTGCGGACAACATATCTATGTACCACCTATAACAAATTAATAACCTGCTCCTCTAAAGCAACTTTACATTATAACTTTAATAAAAAAAACATTTAGAGAATTCCAGAATGCATTTATTAAAATACTCCAGTAACATAAGTTTTTTTTCATTACATCTCAATAATCCGTGCATAATGAACAAGTGACAAAGGCTCAGAAAAAATGCATGGCAATTCACCACGCCTAAACAGCGAAATATTATACTTTGTACCAACAATAAAAATGAATTTTAAACATTCATGATTTATTTCCGCAAAAGAGGGAAAAAGCAAAACTTTGTTGTAAAATTATCCTATTGTGTTTTGCATTTCTGAATAAGCTAAATAACATCAACAAGACCTTTATTTCCCGTTAAAAGAGTAAAAGATTGTTGCTGTCAAAATGGTTTTAAAATACGTTTCTTCCTCAATATTTTGTTTTATGTGCATTATTTATTACATTCTTTAAAGATCAGCTTTGGCAGCAGGAAAAGAGAATTAACAAATGAATCCATTTCAAGACAGAAAAGAGCTAACCAACTCCTGAGGCGTGCACAGAGGCTAGTGTCCCACTGTCACGCGGGCATCCCGCAGCTTCGGACTGGCTTCCAAGAAAAATTCCAGAATCGGATCTAAACCGCAAAGTGACCTTCATGTGATAATTTTTAGGATTGTTTGTCCTTGTCAGCGGGTGCTCTACAATCATCTTCATCGCTGGGCCTTTAATAATGGGAAAGGCATCGGCTGCATTTTTATTAGCCACACGCCGACATCTGTTTTCGGACTGAATTAGTACCGAATTGTTTCCATGTGGTATTCTGTTCTAGTAAGGACCGACGACAACAGCTTCTACCTCTTTGGATGGTCTCCTGTCCTTCACCAAAAAGTTGATCATCCCCTCGGATTTTATAAGTAGGTTGCAACCCAGAAAGAAGATGCCAAACACAACTGTAAGCGAGAGGACGCACATCACTGCGATCTGCACAACTCGCATTATGTAGAGGCTTCTTTCGTCCGGTGCTGTAACGACAAACCCATCGTCTGTCACTACAGATGAGAAGTTACAGCATTTCAGAATCCCTTCACTTATGTTGGAAAAAAGTCCGCTTTCGGTTTGGTTGACAACTGTAGAATTCATTTCCACTAAGTTTTAATGATGCAGTGATAAAAGAACAGGTGGTCCCTGACTTTTTCAGTACTTAAGAGAGTTCAAGATATCCACATTCCAGCGCCGATGAACTGGTAGACTGTCAGGTAAATGACCACAGAAATAAGTCAAAGGTGAAGCTTGAATGAGCTTGTGTTTTCTCATTGGGTTTGTGTTGCTCTCTGTACTCCACTCATTCAGTACAAAGCAACAGTCAAATTGCAGCGGCTGTGGCAACCCGCGGTTATTATACCTGTCTGGGAGAAACCATTTCCAGAGAGAGGAGACTGACTTGTTTTTCAAGCAACTCAGTTGATGTGAACAGCGCCCCTATAAGCAAAGTATAATGCCCAGATGTGAAACGAAAACGGTCTTTGGCACAGCTGCTGCGAGGTCGCCGGATTGTCCAGGTGATTAACAAACCGGCATCTTCACACCCTGAGAACCCTTTTCATGTCTCTGGACACTGGGCATTGTCTTGAGCCCTCAAATTGAAGTTCCCTAAAATAAAAAATCGAACTACAACTTCTTATTTCTTCATTATATAAATCCCTAAGTGGTTGATAATAAATATTGCCGTTGTACAGAAATAACAATAAAAGAGCATGTTAATATACATATAGTACATTTTGATAACGTCGACACGTTATCTTTGCTTAAGGAGAAAATAACATATTTTAAAGAATAGCAAAAGATCATGGCCACGATCATATGATCATATACCCATATGAAAAAGAGAACGTTGTTTCATAAGGCTCACACGGTTTAAGATTATAAAACAACTTTTAAAAAAAACTTTTATTTTATCCTCTGCAGAACAGCATTATCTGAAACCTAATATAACTTATTTACCGTACATACATACTGCTGGTAAGGAATTGGGTGGTGTAGGAAAAAAAACAATTTAAATAGAAAATTCGAAATGTGACGAAGTAGATATTCCAGAAAAAGAGTCTTACAATGACACCAAGTGGACAAAGTGAGATTCAGCACGCTCTTTTTGGGTTCTTTTTTCCAATTAGGATTTAAATACACATTTAATAATAATAATTGCTTTTCTGGTCACTCCACTCAAAGCGCTTTACAGGTAAAGGAGACTCCCCATACACCTGGATGATGCGCCAGAACGCATACCATACATCAGCTATTAGTGGGGAGGAGAACAGACTAATGATGCCAATTCATAGATGGGGATTATTAGGAGGCCAAGATTGGTAAGGGCCAATGGGAAATTTGGCTAGGACGCCAGGATTACACCCCTACTCTTTTTGAGAAACGTCCTGGGATTTTTAATGACCACAGAGAGTCAGGACCTTTTTTACGTCTCATCCGAAGGATAGCGCCCTTTTTTACAGTATAGTATCCCCGTCACTGTACTGTGGCATTAGAACCCACATAGACCACAGGGTGAGCGCCCCCTGCTGGTCCCACTAACACCTCCTTCAGCAGCAACCTTAGTTTGTCCCAGGAGATCTCCCATCCAGGTACTGACCAGACTCACACCTGTTTAGCGTCAGTGAGTTGCTAGTTGGGAGTTGCAGGGAGATATGGCTGCTGCCATAATGTCAAGGATACTTTAAACATATACAATATGCAGTAGATTTTACTATTGAATATGTATGATAGTATATATCCAGTAAGACATATTGCTCTAGCCAAGTACATCTTGTACAGTAATGTGATTTCTTTACTAATTTCGATTTAAGGAGGATTCTTCATACTGTAAGTATGCTTGTGTTTGTGTTAAAATTATTGGATTGAATTTTAAGAGTCACATTGCCCTGCTGAACTGATGACAACCTTACAGGCTGCATTTTTGGATTGGGTGTATTTAGAAAAGCTGCAGGTACTGTATATGTAGTGTTTTCTTATTTAGCACCTTTTTAATATGGATTCCTGGTGTGAATCCAACTAACCCTTTTCTGCAATATGTTCTTCTAGAAAAGCCAAGCAGTATTTTTGCCACTCATCACTCCAAGCCTTTGTATAATAAGCTGACTTGTTTTCTCTGTATAGTGGCATTGGTTATACTGATGTCCTTTTTATAGTTTTTTTTCTGTATCACACCATCTTCAGCATTTTTATAAACCCATGAAAAAAAGTTTCAAAGTCCATGTTAAGTCTGTTCTTATTTTGTTTTTGATCTTGCTCTCTGTCATCTTACACTCCCTTGTGAGATGTGATCAGAAAAGATAATTTCCATGAAACAACTTATTACCTTGATTGTAGTGGAGTTTTATTCAATCCTTATACAGCAGCTGTACAGTATATGTGCTTCTGTATTTTATGTAAGGCACCAGGTGTTAATATTTGGTTTTCATGTAGTTCCAAAGATGATTGCAGCGTTTTAGATATATATGTACTGTATCATCTGCCTTTGTCTTTAAATAATTCACTAGAAACTTGAATATTTAATTCATATTGTCATTATTTATTGACCAAGAAATACAGTTTAATAAATATCTGTTACAGTAAAAAAAAACTTTCATTTTTAATCTCCAATGCATTTCTTTATAGAAACTGAAACAAAAATATGGTGCTTTGAACTGAATTTAAGAAAAGTCCTGAAGAGATTGAATTGGTAATGAACATTTTTCCTGAAGTGGGTTTGTTTGTGAAAGACTGATACCTGGGACATACAGTACAGCACAGTATACAGGGTTAGACAAAATGCTGTCGACAACCTTGACAGTTTATTACAAATTAATTACATGAGTTACTGTGACACAAAAAGGTTTCAAATGAAAGCATACATATCAAAGTTTCTAACAATTACCTTACAATCCTTCACCATCTGTGGAGGAGAAAACAAGACTTGTCACCAACATTTTGACTAACCCTGTATATGGAGAAGTTGCGTAAATTTAAGGCAACAAAAAGCAAACAGATGTGTGGATAATATTACCCATCAGTAGCCCAGTTAGATCCTAATAAATGTGAGGGAGAGACAAGAAACTCCCTTGGCAGCATAACCCAGACCACCGCTCTCAGTATTGTGAGGATTGAACCAGGGTGTTGCCGTAGGGATGAAAATAGTTGTTGATGGGGATTCTAGAGAGGTGGACTATGGGAAGTCTTGAGTACTAGATTGGTATACTGTATGTAGTCTAGCAGAAGCTAGCAAGATTAGGATCCAAAATTCTTCCCAAATTTCTGTTATAATTTCTGTGATTACTCTGTTTTGTATTTAAGTGCTTGTGTCAGTTTTTAAGATGAAATACAAATCCTGATCTTACACACAAACACACAACAAATGGAACATCTACATTTTAAGAATATCAACTATCTTCATTTACTGTAATTGTATTGCAATTGTTTATATTGGAACTATTGTGTTTAAAAAAATGACTATATTTATACTTGGCTGGTTTGTACACCCTCACATACTGTATGTTATAGAACAACAGTGCTTCAAAACCTATACTATACTATAAAACTATACTGTTTTTGAAGCATTTGGGCTTGCTTATGGATTCACCTGATCAGTCCTTATGCTTTGCAATACCAATTCATCTCCTATCCTGTGGATATATACAGTATGTGGAATTTTATTTTTGAATTGTCTATAGAAAAAATGAAAACAAACAAGATCATACTTCAGTCCACAAAAAAATAAGAAATGGTAACATGTTTTACCTGCTTTTTCTCTATTTTGAATACTTTCTGAGTGATACTGAATACAATCATGTATATTCATATATTCCACGCCAGGGTATGCTTGGGGGCGGAGTGGTGGCTCTGTGGCTCACGATCTGCGCCTGTGGCTGGAAGGTGTCCGGTTCATATCCCATGGCTGGCAGAGGAATCCTACTCCGTTGGGCCCCTGAGCAAGGCCCTTAACCCCAGCTGCTCCAGGGATGCTGTAGAAATGGCTGACCCTGTGCTCTGACCCCAAGCTTCTCTCCCTGTCTGTGTGTCTCATGGAGAGCAAGCTGGGGTATGTGAAAAGACAAATTCCTAATACAAGAAATTGTTTATGGCCAATAAAGTGATCTTATCTACTTGTATATCTTATGTGTATAAAAATGAAGTGTTCTTTGGAACATCTGCTGTTTCATTCTTTCTCCACAATATAATATTTCCATCTTTATGTGCAAGGTATATCTTGGTCTCATCTGTCCATAAAATGTTGCTTTAAAACTCTCCTTTGTCATTCCTAGCAGATTCTGAAGCCTAGTGAAGGTAATGCTCTGGCCTGGTCATACATTGCCATTTCTAGGACTGGCTCACTAATCTTAGTGATTATGTGACAAATGATGGCAGGTGCAGAAATAATTATGGAGTTGACAGAAGTATCTTGTCTGTTTATGAGGAAGAAAGTGCTTCCGTACCTAATGACTGGTGTTCCACCATACAGCATGACAATGACCCAAAACATACACCCAATGCAATCAACCAGTACATCAGGAAAAAAATAGAAAAAAGTAAAAAATATTAGATTGGCCAAGCCAATCTCCAGATATAAATCTAATTGAGCATGCATTGTACATGCTGAACAAATTAAATGAAGAAAGAACACCCCAAGATGTGGAAGTAGCTGCAGAAAACTATCTCAAATGATTACACACAGAGTCTGGTTTGCAAAATATGTCGTCGACTTCATGCAGTTGCTTGAAAGGGATAGGCAGTCAAATATAGGCAATAAATCAAATAAATAAATCAAAGCTTTTAAAAATAGGCAATAATCAAAGCTTTTAGGCTCTGAATTTTACTGAAAGTGAATGTTGTCCCAATATATACAAACACTTGTAATCATTCAGTTGAACATAACATGTTTAAATGCATACTTATTAATCATATTAATCTCCTAGTCACAAATACAAATTGCTTGACTAAAGCAAAAATAACAATCTTGCCTTTGCTGTCCTAATATGTTTGGAGAGCGCTGTGTATACTGTACCTGTACATTTTATTTTGTACAATAGCACTTTGGGTTGCTTTGGCAGCAAAGAATGTCATTATTATTAATACTATATAGATATAATACATCTAATATAGATACACGGTAAATATTATCAGTATTAAAAATCATTTTAACCGTTAAGTTATGCATTGTGATGATTTTTGTTCATTGATTTTGCACATGTTCCCACCCTGGTGGATATTATGCAGAATTCCAGACATACACAAGGGGGCGGTGTTGTTTCTCGTCACTGCCGAACACGCTTTTCGTGCGGGTTGATGTTTTTTAGTGAGAGTTGTGAAATAACTTGTGTAACAAGCATTTTAGCATGTTAAGAATACTTTAAAATACATTTAAAGTAGAAGTCCAGTTAAGAAATATTTGATTTAAAATAAAGAAAAATGAAAGTATTTTCAATTACTTTTTCTTGAAAACATACCGAAGCAAATTTAGTGCTTTGCATCCTGAATCGATGCATAGGTTTTAAAACGAGTTTTTCTTGGCGTTATAGTTCCATTCATACAACTCCTATCTGTACGCAAATACGTAAAAACGTTTTATGCAGAGCCCAGTTGCCCTTCTTCTAGTTTTGAGCAATTGCATAGCACTTTCTCAGTACTGCCTCACAGTGACTACTATAACCATATACTGTATATATTGACCGTACTTTGAAATGTCATCTCAGAAAATGAAAAGAAAGTTTTATTCAAAATACCTATTTAAACAGCATGTTGCTTCACTATACTGTATATACTGTACATCAAGATGTTTAGAAAGTATGTGTGCCACGTGAATGCACAAATGAATATATACTGTACATATTTCTAATTAGTCTCTTCACCCTGACGTAGGCTTTTGAAAACTACTTGCTTTTTAATGTTGCTTACTTATAAAAGTTAAATTGGTATGCCAAAAACGCCAACATGTTCTTTGAGTCTTTTCACTGGCTTCCTCTCCAGTTTTGAATCAATTTTAAAATCGTCATGCTCATCTAAAAGGCTGTAAAAGGCTGTATAGGGCATGACTGATAACAGAACTTTGCAGGTTAGAAGCTTATTGCTTACCTGACATCAGTACTAGGCTTGTCATTTGTGGTGTGTCATATTTTGATTTGGTCCAGGATACATTTCAATATATTGCAACATCTATGAGATATCCTTTGAATTCTATTTTCAATGTCATGTTAATATACAGTATTTAGTATATAATTTAAAATATACTGCAATGTACAAAAATGATACACACATTTTAAAATGTATTTCCTCATATTGTAATATGTATTCTAAAATCTATCTTACAGTTTATTGTAACTAATATTTTAGTTACAAACTTACAGTTTATTGTAACTTATATTTTAGAGTACAGTATATTTTGAATAGATTGTAATATACTTTATGTTTTAAAATGTATGTTACAGTATATCATGCCTAGCATTTTAAAATATATTTTGGAAAATATATTGCAATATACAAAAATGGCAATAATTTATATATTTTAAGATATATCTCTGTATACAGTACTACAGGATATTGAAATATATTTATCCTTAAAGTATATTATAACATATTTTAAAATCTATTCATATTGGTAGTAATATATTTTTAAAACATATTTTACATATATTTCAGTTTCATAAGGGTGTATAGGGTATGGCACTTCAGTACCAATCTGATTTATTATTTTTGTACACCTCACCTTAAAACCTTTGTACACCTGATTCTGGTCTTCTATATGTCTTCCATGCTGTTTACATTCTCTGGGAGACAGGGCCTTCTGTCGCTATGCTCCCGAGCTCTGGAATTCTATCCCCTAGAGATATCAGAGAGTCACCTACAGTACTCTGAGTGCATTTAAATCTAGACTCAAAACCTTTCTTTTCAGAATGATCTAATGATCAGAAATGATTCTAATGAGCATTTATCATTAACTGCCTGTTTAAACTGCCTGTTGTTCTTATACTGTATGCTTTTTTTGTAATTTGTTATCCTCATAAGTGTATTTTTTATTGAACTCCTCCTGTAAAGCACTCTGAGATGCTTTGATATGTTTATTATTATAAAAGTAAGTCTTGTGAAGCCCAATGGAAACATAATAATGCTCAGAGGGGTATACCAGCTTTATTTAAATAATAAATCTGCTAGCACTGTGCATTAAAGTCATAGTACTGTAAAAGTGTGGCAAAACATTGGAAAACTACACCGAACACAGTGGAGATGAACTGTGGTAGAATTCCATAAGAGTTATGCAATATCTCCTGTATGTGTTGCACAGCGTGTGCAGAAAGAACATGCTCAGTACAAAGTAAGAAACTGTAGAAAAACTACTTTTGGGCTAATAAAGAAACCATACTTTTGTCATGTCTAGTTCAGACTGTGAAGGATAGAGACAGATCAGTAGAACTTCCTGCTGCCAGTTGCTAAGTGACAGTGCTGCTCACCATCTGCTCAGGTTGTACACAGGTTTGTTTAAATCCCTGCATAAAGGGTAGAGTTGATGATAATACCACACTGTAAATGTAGATGCTAATCCTGTGGATGCCATTTCAGAGTAGATCTCTCCCCCTGATGGGTGATTCATGTTATTGTGAATGTGCCCTTTCTCATGCAGCACTTAATCAGAATATTAACATAGGCCTCATATTTTAATTAAAAATGTGTCAAGTGAGCCTCTGACAGGCACTAATGATGAGCCACAAAGGTCATCTGAGAAAACCAAAAAGTTTGAAATTGTGTCACAGTTGTAAGTATACAGTATGCAGTATGCTTGTAGACAATGAGAATTTTGTGTAGATCAAATTAAACACATTAAGATGTAAAAAGTAGTGAATTACAAATATATTTATATAAAATGCAGCAGCTCGAATTACAAACATGCACTTTTAAAGAACACAGAATTAATTTTTGATCTCATGACATTTCAACAGGTAAATAATCTTGTGGAAAAGAAGTGGTAAAAAGTGAGACCCCACATACTCTCTGGGGAGTTATTAGGAAAGGTAATTAGGGTAATTACTCCAGGAAAAAAGCCATGTCTGTTACCGTTTGTAAATTCACAATGGCTGATTGATAGACTTTATATCCTGCTTGACTAATGGCTACAGAAGGCCTGCTGCTAGGCATTCTCAATGCAACTTGACAGTAATGAATAAAACAAAAGGGTCTGTTAATGATGGTTGTCAAATCACTGCTGCATATGAGCTGCATATCATGCCCAACATTCCCTAATAAAATAATTCTATTACTGGCATATAATTAAGAGATTCGAAGTACAGCCAAGATGACTTCTAAAAGCCTATTATAGCCCTAATGCAAAGAAAGCTTGGAAGGAAAACTACAAGGAAAAGGTAAACCAAGAGCATGTAATAAGAGCTTAACAACATGGTGAATTACTCCCTGATCTTATTCTGCTGATGCAACCTACAGTAGTTGGCAATGACAGTTTTTAACTGATATATTAAGGTCTCAAAGAAGTAATTCACATAAAATTGTGAAGATCGTGCCACTATTTCAAACTAACTTGCAATTAAATCTCTCACTCTAGAGGTGATGTTCTGCTACCTTACTCTGTGTTAGTGCTTCATGCATAGTACCTTACAAAAGTATTCACAACGTTCTTCTGGTGTCCCATATGAAATGATATAATGATACATACAGTAGACCTGTTTCTAAACTTGAGATATTAAGAGATTTAAAGATGTGAATGCTCACACTAAATACTTCTAAGTTAAGTTACAGTAAATGTATGCAAAAATTAAACAGAACTATGAAATATGTTGATTACTTAAGTATTCAGACCTGAATTTAATTGCAGTATGTTTGCAAACAATTAAGGTTGCAAATCGTTTTGAGTAGGTTGCTACCAAGTTTGCACCCTGGCTTGGTACAGTTTTTGGACATCCTTCTTGGCAGGTTTGCTAAAGGTCCTTACTGTCTGTTGAACATCAATGTTCAAGTTTTTTGCAGATTCTCAATAGGATTCAAGTCCGGACTTTGACTGGGCCACTCGATGACATTCACTTTTTCATTCTTAAGCTATTCCAGTGAAGCTTTGACCTTATCTTTTGTGTGCTTGTCCTACAGAAAAGTGAAGTTTTAACAACATTTTAGTAGTTTTTACTCTTTTTGTTCTATCTTAGTTTCCATCAGTTTTTACAAGCTTCCCAGTCCCAGCTGATGAAATGGTGAACTATAACATAATGCAGGTGGGTAGCTGCGTCAGCATGTGTAGGCTGCAACGGAACAAGTAATAGGTTTATTCTATGCTGAAAAAACGAAGAAAGAGAACACAACGTTTCGGCCGTGGAGCCTTCTTCAGGTGTGAGAGCTCTGACAAAGTTTCATCAAGATATCAATGGTCATAATGGTTAATATACAGTAGTTCCTGCTGTATATAACATAATGCTGCCACCAACATGCTTGAGTTTGTGTCACATTTATTCTCATCTCAGACACTCTGTAGATCTTTCAAAAAACATTGTTGACCTCACAGTCTCATCCCTAATCATTTTCCTCCTTGCCCAGATGCTCAATTTGTAAAGAGAGCCTGATCTGTCTGGGTGCTTTACACTCATCATTGATTAACTTTACCATACTCAAAGAAATATTAAGGAGGCACTGAATTTTTTTCTACCCTTCTTCTGATCTGTGCTTTTACACAACTTTATCCCTTTATCCCTTATTTTTTATGGTTAAATCTTTGCTTTAAATTCACTACCTGACTGAGGGATCTTAGAAAGGTGTATTTATTCTGAAATCAATTGCACCGTTATTATGACACACAGACAGGTGCCACTCAAATAATTGTGTGGCTTGCTAAGACAGTTTTGTGTCACTAAATTAATTTAGGTTTGCCACAGCAAAGGGTTTTAGTACTTTTGCATTCGCCACATCTCCATTTTTCTTTCATATTACACATCTACTTTTTGTTTTGTTCTTGCTTTGTATATATAGTATGGAGTACAATGTGTAAATATCAAATATTAATTATTACTTCAAAATTTCATGATTGCAAGCTTTAAAGAAACAAAATGTGAAATCTGTTCAAGGGCCTAAATACCTTTACAAAGCATGGTATGTACTGTATATCTAAGAAGACTGAACATAAAATGTTTTCCTTTCTGATTAGCATTCTAGTGACAGCTGAGGCAGTCATGTAGAATTTTGTAGAATAATTACAAAAAAAAAACCCAGCAGGAACTACTGTATATTAACCATTATGATCATTGATATCTTGATGAAACTTGCACTCATCTTTTGTGTATTTTGGGACATTTTATGATATATATTTATATTTTATATAAATATTTTTATATTTTTTACCAATGAGTTTCATAATTGTACAGATTTATTAATTGATTTTTAAAAAAAATTCATGTGATTAGAACTGAGGAAAGGGCAAGATGACTGCAAAAATTCAGCATTACTGTATGAATGCAAAATGATTAGACACTTCAGTGAAGCAATATGAAGTTTTGTACATCTATTTAGAACAAAATATAGAGATATTCTATATGAGGGCCCAAATGTGTTAAAAAGCTAGGTGCTTCTAGTCAGTTCTCACAAGCTAAGAATTTTCGTGCCTGGTGTGTAATGGCATAGATCTCTACAGCAAAACCAGCTTGATGTGTGTTAGGTGGTGACCAGCAGATGGTATTCTTCCCTCCGGGTCAGTATTTCAAAAGCAATTCCCTTTACCGTAACCACCAAAAATGTATTGTAGAAGATGCCATACTGTACGTCCGATGAGTTCTTAAACCTAGGTCCTAAATACCCTGTCATTAAAAATGCCATAGCACTGAGTCTAAGTGTATTTATTTTTTATTCTTCGCGAGTAGTAATTTAAATATTGTTTGAACATCAGAGTGACAAAGAAATACATTTACCAGCGGTCTATGCTACATTTGCAAAAGCAGTAGAAGGAGATTGGCACTCTCTGCAACCAATCGTATGCTTATAAAGGGACACAAACCATTGGGCTTTCATGTTAGACTGTGTCTGCTGTTCGAAGCTTTGCCTTTTTCCGTTATGTTTTTATAGAAAGGCAGTGAAAGCTGTAGATATCGCACAGTTTCCAATTTACATTGTAAAAACAATATAGAAACTGAGAATTGAACCAAACATATTCGTGTTGACAGATCTGTATACGAAAACGATGTCGATGAGGCAGAATGGAAACACTGCGTCTTGTAAGAAGTGTCATTCCGTCTCAGAGGAACGTAATTTTTGCTCCCTAACGAGATCATGACCATCTTCCAGCCGCGTAACCATTACAATACAAACATTTTGTTTTGCATTAATCGCTTTTGCTTGCATTTTTCCTATGCTTCGCTTTTATTTTCTTACTCCATATACCTATGCAACATGTTGCTGGCAAACAGGACTGTACAACAGCATCTTGTTTTCCTCAGTAAGTATTTTTAAATAATAATAACAATAACGAGGACAACACCTGTAAATATAAAGTCAGTGCATTAAAAGAGGAAGTGCTATTTCGATGGTGCAATTTTATATCACGCGTAAAGCTGCAGTTGATGATTTGTTATGTGGCTAAATTTGTTAAGGCAATCTTTTGCCATATTTTTAATCTTTTCTAATTTAAGCTATTCACGTGAAGTATTGCGTTACTCGATCGGTCGTTTCAGATCACTTACCTTTTTTAACTTGGCAAGTGACAATACCGTGTGTTAATTGGTATATTTGCAATCGTTGAAGTGTTGTATACTCTACATAGTTATCAAAGTGGCTGTTACATAATTATTACTAAATATTAAACGTTTCAGAGGTACTGTAATATTGTAGGCAGTTTGGAAATGATAGTATGTCTTTGTGCCAAAGGTACCTCTTTAATGGTTGTAGAAGTGACCTGATGATACTGTAGTTATCTAAACATCAATGATATGTAACTACGGCTTACATTAAGTGCCTTTGTCGCAGGTACTGAAGAAGGATTTTAAACAGATGCCGTGCATTTAAAAGACATTTGTTTAACTATAGACAGAACTTATCTATATGAAAAAGGAAATGACTATGAGTCATTTTGTAACTGTATTAGCACACTTGCCAAAAACTAACTGTGCTATTGAGTGCACAGTCCATGCTGAAATCTCCTCTTGTGTGTGTTGTTACATAAATGGAATTTATTTTTTCTGAAATGTCAAAGTAAGTGGTAGAAAAGATAACTACTAAATGTAAGAATGCCGTTCTCATGTGATCAAGGAAATATTGCAATACGGGGAAATAGCTTACTTCACTGCATAAATTGGTGTTGTGGACTTGTGGGTAAATCATATAAGCTCTTACGTTTATCCAGCTGGCAATTATATTATATTGGATGATAAAGTGACATTTTAGTATCTGTAAATACAGTACCAGAAGAATGCCAAGGATGTCTATAATTTATCAAAGTGTTTATTGATTCTAAAGGCTCTCCGGCAACAGGGGACAATAAAAAAGCAAGAGAGATTTGAGTGCACTTAGCTACAGTATATAAAACTACATACTGTAGCAACATTTACTAACTTGAATGCACAGTGACTATAAGATTGTATGTCCTATTTAATATCAATCTTTACACATTGTACAACAACACGCTTGAAGCAATGCCTGCTTTCTCAGTCAGATATCATCTGACAGCCTCTTCATTATTTCCAACCTTAAATTCTGAAGTTGTTTTTATCATGCAACTTTTCATAGATATTTTCAGTACATGGATGAGCAAACTATGTACATGCAGACAGCATTCCAGCAAGCCTATTGACACAGCTTTCACAAAATTGTAGGAAGACAAGCTTTAATTTGCAGTCCAGATGAAACAGAATTATTACTCACTGCAATACTACAGTAGGTGAAGAGTAAAATTTCCAAGCATGTCCGTGAAACCCTGAGCTGAGCAACCTCTTCAGGGACAGTTGCCTGAAGGATTGTCATTAATCATGAAACCTAGGAAATTATATTTTTTTGGCGCCGAGTCCTGTCTTTTTAAAACAGATTGGTTCTGTAATCAGCAGCTACAAATGAGAGGTGGCTGTTTGGCCCATATTGGAACATATTCATCTGGTTTTGATTTAATCCCATTACATTACTGGTCACTCTCAAAACAGTATCCCTCCCCCACTCTCAAAAGGGACCATTGAGCCACTCAGTTATTACCTGCACATCTCTGGGGAGATGGGAGGTAGGAAATCAGTGAGCCCTGTGAAAAAATGAATACAGGGAGAACCTGGAAGTTTCACAAAGGGAGTTGCACAGCAAAAATTGAACTCAGCCCCTTGGAGCTGGAAGGCAGTAGTGCTAACTGCCATGCCCCTGTTGTCTGCTGCTGCCCCATGTAGAGTACATGTGAGTTTACTGTGTGATGGTTTTATAGCATCGTGGTCTTACCTGTGTGCCTTCAGCTGGCAGTGTCATGTTAAAAAGCCAATGAAGTTATGAAGTTTGTCTGGAACCTTGGCATAGTTTCAGAAGCATTGCATTTCACTGCTGAGGTGTTTAGGTATCATATTTCGATTTTAAAGTGGTTCTGTTTTATACATGGTGCTTATCTGTTAAACATTATTTATCCAACTGCGGACACTGAGGCTTCACGCTGCCTTTGTTTATGGTCCTCTCAGTTTGCCTGTACTACACAGAAAACTTAAGAATACTTTTCTCAGAGGCAGTAAAAACATATCCCTTAAAACCGTTGTTCAGCACCAGCTTCTTCAGAATGAGAAAGCATTGTTCAGTGTGGGCAGTTGGCAGATAAACGGGCAAGAAATTAAAAGGTGTAATCCAAGTTGTATTCTTTCCAAACATGTTATGATTCAGAAAATGTTTGAAAATCCTAAATCCCAAATCTTAAACAGGAACTGTAAACCGGCACGGCACATTATTTCCAAACTAACAAAGATTTCTCATACAGAATGTTGTATTGTTGTATTGTATTGTGTATAAAAGAAACTGCAGCCCAAAGTATTGTTTTAGAGCTATATTCCTTTGCTTCTCTGTCTCTGATTCCTGAATCCATAGGTATAGTTTTTGAGACCAAACTACTGACACCAACGAGCAATATGAGTTTTTTTAATTAAAAAGTTTTAATTAGATATTAAATTAAAGTATTAGATACAAAATGCAGTGCGACTGATTAAACTATTAAACTCTTAATATTGGGAATAAAAAAAACTTAAGTTGCATTATATTGTCATTTTACAGTTGTGTAACATTGTTTGAATGTGTAAAACTGAGCATTTACCCCCTATGTGAGCAATCAGCCAAATCGTGAATCCGCTCTTAAGTGGGTAAGGTAATTTGTTTTCCTTCCATGGCTTCAGATCCTGTCCAGAATACAATCTCTTAAAGACTTAAGAGATTCAGGAATTAATTATTGGTTGGATAAAGTGTTACAGTACAGAGAAAAGATGCTTATGCCTGTTTTTACTGCTCGTTCCTCTGAAGATTGCTCTTTTCCTGTATTCTTTGTTCCTGCAGTGTAGTACAAGGTGGAGGGTAAGGAATTTGTATGGATCCCTGGTTTTAATAGTGTGTGAATATTGTATGTAAGATAGATGGCTAAGGATGCATCAGACAAAACTAAATTCTTGTTGTTATCTTTAATGCTTGGTAAGCTTGGAGGGCTAGACAACTGTTTATTTTAATTCCTTGTTGTAACGAAGGAAGACCTCATGGTACTGCTTAACAGAGGAGAAATTTCATCATGCAGATGGCCGGACTAATGAAGCAATCTTTTAAAGGGAGGGCGGGCAGTGCCTCAAGCTTGGTTGGTGGCACTTAAACCTTTAACGAAATCTGTTGCTGAACATGAAGCAGATGGCCTGAACAGCAAAAAAGGATCCAATTTGATATTTGGAACAGAAATTATTGCTGCATGGGTTTATCACGGATCTATCACTTCCAGACTTCTTGGGAAATACTGTTTCAAGGCTGCCAGTGTGTTGTGTTCAAGAGGTCAGATAAAAATCAACAGACACATATATTTTGCAGTGTAGATCAATGCACATTGCTAATTTGGCATAGGAGGTGAAGTCATGTAATGATTCACTGACATGCTTGCCAAAAAATATGCTGGTAGTTCGTATTGAGAATTTAACCTTGAAAGTGTAAATCAGATTACCGGAAAAAATTATGCTGTCTCTACTTCTATAACTAGGTAATACTGTATTCGTTCACCTGTATGTCTGCACAATACATTGTATTTCTTGAGTATGAGCTGTTCTTGAATTAAACCATTTTATACATTTTTTAATTAAATATCTACATGATTATAATATGTTTATATTATAACAGTAGAGAAAATAATACAATCACCAGTCATATTGTATTTGTCTATGATAATGGTTTGTAGTACAATATTGCAACAAGAGGCATCGACATTACTAAATTACTGTATAAAAATATCCCAGTTCCCTAAAGATTCCTATTGTAACATTTCTACAGAAACCCATTGGCTAGGCCATCTACTGTAAATACAGCATATGTAAATCTTTTGGCATGCATGTGAACATTTCTTTATGTACTGTAAGTCACTGGTAACAGTTGATGGATGTCTTTCTAGGTGTGGTAATCAGGTCTCTCCAAATGCTCAGGGTTTTTTTTCTGGACCCAGAAATACTGGGTAAACTGCATTTCTGTACCCATAGCTGTGTCCTCAGTGGCAGAGGGTTTGGAGGAAATCACAAGACAACCTAAGGCAGCAGAGCAGAATTTAAGCAGTTTAATCCATTTGATAATAGTCAAATTTAATTCCCATGCTATATACATTTGTAATTTTAGCAGACTTATGAAGCATGACATTTTGTCTGACTTAAGCCCACAAAGGGGTGTTCCCCATGGAACACATCCTGGTAAGCCCAGAGGGTGTCAGGAAAAAAATTGTCATTCCATGACCAGGACCCTGAGATGGCTTTTAACATGCCACTATCAGAGTTTAATAAGGCCAGAGTGTGGGTTTTAAGAAACCATCTGAGATAAAAGTGAATCTTAAAGACATAGTTTTGAGTTCTTTTCCCCCTGTTTGTCAGAGTCGCCTTGATTTTGAAAGATGGTGATCAAGATCTGGAGCATAGAATGAATTGACATTAACATAGGATCATTCAATTCTTGCTTATATAACATTTGGCATTATTTAACAAAAGTTCAGGAGGAGGAAGTAAAATTGTAATCTTACACTTCCACTTTCATCTTTTGTGTTTAAATATTTGCTGACTTCCCATAACTCTGCACACATCTTTTCTAACACCCCTATCACCTCACCAACTGCATCTTTACAGCAGCTCCCCGTTTCATTCCTCAGAAGTGAGTGGTGTTGTGATGGCACTAATTGTAAGCAAGTGCTGTCACTGTCTCAGCCAGGCAAGCATTCAGACACATTTACAGATTGTTCATCTGTAAATGAGCAGTAATTATTTATAATGATAAATGGTTTAGATTGTTGTGTATATGAAGTAAAAAAACACAACTTATAATAATACTCACTGTATGTGATCTTTATTATGAACTGATAATCATAGTCAGATGAGAAAGAAGACCCCATGTAACGATGTCTAGGTTCCTGCTGCATTCATTTAAGGAGAATAGCAACAAACAAAAAATCAATAGGAGTAAATAACAAATGCAGGGTAAGAACTTAATTACAGGTTTGTTATTAATTAATAATGTTTTCATTGATTTGCAGTAGAACTGAATATGGTGAACTTTTATTAAATCGTTAAATATTTTTCTCCCGTTTGTTTTCAGTGGGATAAAGTTCCTCTATCATCCATGCGCCATCCCTCCTGTGTTGCCTCCTCTCTTCAAGGGAATCTCTTCTCCAGCTCATCGGGGATTCTGCTGATTCCACCGTCTGCCGTTTACAACACTCAAAAAACAAAATTAAAGACATGAGAAGATTTGTCTACTGCAAAGTGGTGTTGGCCACATCTTTAGTCTGGGTCCTTGTAGATGTGTTCTTGCTACTGTACTTCAGTGAGTGTAACAAGTGTGATGACAGGAAAGACAGATTACTTCTTCCTGCCTTGAGAGGTGAGTTAACCCTTTGTTTACTGTGTTCAGTATGTACAGTATAACAACACAGCTGGTCCTGGACCTTTAATAAGAAAAGGTGTATGTTAACTACTGTATGTCCGTGTTATGTACAGTTTTTGTTACCGGCAATGTTATAAAATGGGTGTCATTGCTTGCTGATCGACAGAAAACAAATCAGAAATAAATGAAGAATAAATAGCAGCAACCTGCTGTGCAGTACTGTATGTTGATAAAAAAAACTCCCCTAGCTGCAGTGTAATAGAAACGTTTAGTGTTTTCCCTTCCATCTTTGAGGATGTCATAGAATAGTAACAATAATGCTTTATTTAAATTTGTTTTTGCTTTCATTGCACAAATTGCACAATTGACAAAGGGCATGCTGTCCAAATCTACAGTATACGATAAGATAAGATCACTTTATTAGCCATATACAATTTCTTGCATCAGGAATTTGTCTCTTCCACATACCCCAGCTTGCTCTCCATGAGACACAGACACAGAGACAGAGAGAAGCTTGGGGTCAGAGCGCAAGGTCAGCCATTGTACAGCGCCCCTGGAGCAGCTGGGGTTAAGGGCCTTGCTCAGGGGCCCAATGGAGTAGGATTCCTCTGCCGGCTGCGGGATTTGAACCGGCAACCTTCCAGCCATTTTAGAACACAATTGTTTAGTTAAAATAAACTTCTAATCATATAGTCTAGTCTAATCATTATTGCTCTGTATTATGAAAAATGTTAGATCTTTAATTTACAAGTGCAAGACAATTGTACAGTATATTCATATTAAAGTGTTTAATATGTTACTGATAAAATAAAACATGTTCCCTATACCTTACCTAGTTCAGTTACTAAAACTCTTTGAGTTGGTAATGACAGATTTTTCCACTTGAAGAAATACATCTCAAGAGAGAAGTTAATTGATTTGTTTTGTTTAATGTTTTTCTGTTTTTTTTTCCCCAAATGCATTCAGCTTTCAAAACACTTAAAAATGCATATTTTGTATATTTTCGGCAATTTCAAGTTGTACTGTATGTACTTATAGTGTGAGAAAGTGGCATGACAGTTCATTCTTCTCTACAGTCTCCGGTTTGCTACTTATTCATTTGCCTAAGCAGAGAAAAGCCGATTCTGAGTTCATGGAAGGAGAAAAAACAGTGCTCAATTGAAAAATGGAAATCTAGAATTATTTTGATAATGAATCTGGCACACTTTGCCTTTCTTTTCAATTCTAAATGTTTTGTGAAGTTTCAGTTGAACAAAGAGTTCTGGTATATTTAATTTTGGGTCTAAATTGTCTGTATAAGCTTTTGGGAATTAATTGTGTCAAATGAGGTCTAAGTAGTGGTTTTGTCTAGAAAAGCAGGGATTAGGCATTTGGCAGTCTGTTACTCATTCAGTGTTTCATTTTGTGGCTTACAAATGCAAGGATTAATCATAGATGTTTAGCTTTAATATCACTCTAGCATTGTCTTATTCTAAAATCGCTTTTCCTACCTTGTTAAAATGAAACACCTGATTAAGTTTAATTTAGAAATGCTAAGAAGGAATTTCATAAGTGAATTAAATAGAAGTTTTTCACTTTCATTTGCCAAGGTTTATGAATGTTTAAACTAATGGAGTACTAACACTGTTAATCAAATGGTACTGTTGATTAATGCAAATACTTTTTATTATCTGCATATAATTATGTGTTGTAGTTGCTAGAACTACATCAGCTTTTCTTGTTCGACACTGTGTAACATCTCAGTCTATTTACTTGGAATTTGACAAATAAATCTTTACAACACATTTTTTTGTTTTTTACCTTTTGCAAAGGAAAAAGCTCTAGCAACTACCATTAGTAACCTTTCTAATTAAACCTGTCAAATTAAATTCATATAATTGGTCTGTAAGTTCAATCCACCTGCAAGTCACCTATTACACACCCACTTTTAGATGCTCTTAAATAATTCTGATTTTACCTAATACAAACATACCATCAAGTAGTAAATTTAGATTTTTTTTATTATTGGCTTGTGTTGTGAACTGAAATGTTGAATTATTTGAGACCAAATTTCATTTTATCTTTGTGCTCTCATCAGGCCTGAATTTGCTTTCTTTTCTGGTTTACACATGTACAGTATCTTGAACCAGGTACCGTTGAGCAATAAGTATGTCAAGCAGCTTTTGTTTTTGAATTTAGAAGATCAGACACATGTTATCTCAAAACAGTACTTGCTACTTGTAAACTTTAAAAATACATTAGTAAAAAAAAAACCAATAGGAGCACACTTCAGTGTTTGTTTGCATTTTGTAAAGGATCAGCTGCTCCCATGATATTGTAATGCATACAGCCAACAGGTACTGTGTAAGAGCCGGCTTACCAGAGCAGGTGACGTCACCGCCCTTCCCTGTGATAGCAGGACTACAGCCAGGGGGCTGTAGAGAGATCTCTCTTTAGCTCACCGGGCTGGGTCCCTGGTGAGTGACGCGGGAGTCCCGGGTTCGAGCCCCCGATGGTGCGGGGCCGACCTGATCCGGCAAGGGCGTCCGCCTGAATCCCGAAGCGTTACAATATTATCTTTAATATATAATTGTGCAAGCACCCTGATAGGCATACAATGAAAGGACTTTGTTCATTTACTGGTTCACTGTAGCTAAGATAAAAGGAAGATGTCTTGCTGACAGGCAGATATGAAAGTTCCCATTAGGCTGTTGATTAAGAGTTTGTGGGCCATTTAACATTATCATAGAATGACTTGTCATAGTTCCAGAAATAGCTACAGTTATTGAAAGCATTAAAGCTTTATATGCAGTTCCATACCTCATGAAATTACCAGCTTACTGAGCTCTTAAACTATTATTTTCCTCAGTGCTGTCAGTCTTAATAGTTGTATAAATGTCTTTGTACTCCAAGGGTTAATCCTACAGAAATGACGGCTTCCAGAATGTTGCTTTCTATAACATGTAGAGATCACAGTAGTAGATAATAACTGGAACTGATCAATAATGCTGCATTTACATCTAAATTGTAGGTTTGATTTTGGTTATGATTCAGTGGAGATAACCTGTAATCCTCATTTTCTCCTCTACACTATTAATTATTTTCTCAATACGATTGTAAAAAAAAAATTAATATGTTAAAGAAAATTGCAGTAGTTTTTAATTAATTTGATTGGCATAATCTTAATGAACAATTTTTTTAAAAAAATAATTACTGCATTGCATTATGTAGGGGTTGTGTAGGGCTTATACTGTATAGGAGTTATGTATTGGAATAAATGATTAGCATAAAAATGGAAAATTAATATCTGTAGAAAGAATACACTTTACCATTGAGGCTCTGTTTAACTGTGGTAAAAAAATGCAATTGACCACCTGATAAGAATACGATATAATAATATATATATATTAACAACATGAGTAGAACAGAAATTAACATTTTTCAGTGTGCACAGAATGGCCATATACTGTACATGTACATATATTTGACAATGCCTTGCTCTTTGAAAATCCATTATGTAGACTTTCTTTTGTAAAAACTCAAGCACCTTAACCATTATTCCTTTTATTCCTGATGTTTACTTGACATCTCCACATTACACGTAATTAAACCTGCTTTTGAACTCTAATGTTTTCACAGCTGTTTAGTGACACACAGTGTCCTAGTATTGAGATGTCAAACAGTTAAGCACCATTTGCATACAGGTGTAATAATTAACATGATCAAGAAAAGTTGTATTAAATCTTTATAACCTTAGTTATTTACTTTATCATTGACATGTGGCTAAAACTTTAGTATAAGTACCACAAATGTAAACTGGCATATACTGTACATTAAAATTCTAGATTTTTCTTAATAACTTTCTTTGTGATCCTACTTATTATTTGCAAATGTACTTTTTCTTCTGTGTATATATATTTATAAAATCCTACTGGTAAAATGAATTTAAAATATTTTATAATTCCAATGCAATACATGTTTGTCCTACACAATTTAAATTGCTTTGTTCTAGGCCGGGCTGAAATTCAAATCAGGACATACAGTACTGGATATTGTATTTTTCTTAGATATTGTAGTCATTCATATTGTACCTACCTGCTAGAGACCCAGTCTGTAGCTGTTATATAATATTTGCTCCCATTATATTTTGCAAAGCAGGCTTTGTTGCCCTCTGAAAATTTAAAGCTATCAGGTATACTTTTATGAAGCTTTTCAATTAAATAGTGTCTCGTCAATCTTTACATATTTTTATCATCAGTTGTCTTCCATCCTTCACATTTCACTTCCTTCACCTCCACTGTGATCACCAATCTCCTCCATTACATTTGACAATCCATATTCCAGAATAGACGTGCAACTTCATCAGAAGGCAAAAATGTAATACCCTCTGTCTTCATAAGAACCGATTTCTCTCTTTTCATAATAGAACTGATTTCTCTGTCTCCCTAAGGAGACATGAAGGTCTCCTCGAAGGTGAAGGTGATATCTTATATCCTGCCTGATTTAATTGGTTTATTATATTATATATACTAGTAATTTCTTATTTTTCAAGTGAACGACAAATAAAAATAGGATTTTATGTTCTGGAATAGTTTGGAGAATTGTTTTGGGGAATTGGCATGGCTCATTTCATGTGACAAAGCATACTGTATACTATAAAACTGAAATATACTGTGAAATATTTCACTATCAAAAGTATGTCTGGAAGGGATACAAGATAATGTATTAATCCACATCGCTGTATAATCAATCTAACTCTAACAATTATAACCATTAAAATCCCACAGTGAATTATTTTTTTAAATTATCCGGCTTGATGGTACTAATCCTTTCACCAACCATTTCTCATAAAGATACAGAATTTCAGTACAGGTGTGCCTACAACAGGTAGTAAAATACTTTACACATATTCTCTTCTGTGCTAGTACCAGATTCTTCTAGCAGCTGAGCATGGTGCAGGAAATTTTAAGATGATTGTAATAGAAAAAGACATGAAAGAAGAAGTCTTCTCCTTTTTATTTGTCTGCTAAATGGTGCAGAGTGACTAACTGCCTTGATAAGCATTCCACTCGTTCCACTGAAAGCAGAACTAGTGGCTTTTTGCATATCGGATGCAGACAACAAAACAAAAATGCCACATTTTTAAAAAACATTGCTCAGGCTGGAGCCAAGCTGTTTTTTTGGGAGGATCCTAATTAATCAACTCCTGCTGCATTGCTGAGCATTCTGGTAATTAATTACAATGTAAGAAAGATATCCCATGAGGGCATAGATCTACTGCATGCAGTTCATGTGTATACAAATTGTACATAATGTATGCACTTACCACATTTACTGTATACACGTGTGCAAACACACATGCCTCTAAACCTCTGAGGCTCCCCATGTTTTTGAAAAAGTACGTCCTTATGTTGTACTAATGACAATAAATTAAAACCAAAGGATGGTTAAATCAGAGTAGAAAATACATGCTTATGGTTAAAATATGACTCATTCTCAATGTACACAGTAGTAAGTGGAAAACATGTGGCAGCACAAAATTGATTTTACCTGTCAGTTTCAGCTTTGTTCAACTTTATATATAAGAAAACCGGGATACTGTTAATACCTCAGATGGGGTAGAAAAACTGCTGTAGGTATTCGATTGGTAATACTGCATGTAATGAAAAAAAAAATCACAATATAATTTAATGAACAAACATCTTGAGTGCGCTATTTCACCTTTATGTGGCTTTCTTTGGGGGCTGCCATATGCAGAATTATTTTTATTTTAGGTTTAATCTTAAGTGCGATTTATTTTCATTTATTTTCCTCATTTGTTTATAGGGAATCACAAGCAGTTTTGATCTGATTTTTGTGATGCTGGTAAAATGTATTTCAGTAATGCAGTCTAGTTTCCAAATGTTTTTCAGCATACTGTGTATGTTTATGAAATACAGTACCATTAGTCCAGTACTGCAGCTGACACAATCATGGGGCACAGGGGTTCCATTGTTGCTGTTTATTATTTTAGGTGTACCTTGGTAGGCTTGGAGAGGAGTACCACTGAGGTGATTAGGAACATACAGTATGGGCATCTAGACAAACAGGAGGTGGACATGGTGGTGCTGCCTCGCAGAATAAGGGCCCTGTGTACAATTCCAGGCATAGGGTGCTATCTGTGTGTAGTTTGTATATTTTCCCTGTGTTCATGCAGGTTTCCTCCATGTGTTGTGGTGCTACTGGTAGGTGAATTGGCTTCTGTGAAAACAGGCCCTGGTCAGTCTGTAACTGTGAGCCCTGTGATAGATCTGTATCTGTGTCCTATTTAGGGTGTGCCTGTTGCTTGCAGAGATACAGTAGGCTCCATCTCCCCCAGAAACTCAGCAGTTAGAATAAAGCAGTTAGAAAATGGGTGGATTACAAACAGGATAAAAAATGTATGGCTCATGGGTTCATAGTTTAAAAGTGCATGGCAATAATGTGATTTGCATGCTTGCTGAGTTTAAATTTTTAATAATGTGGGCAATTCCTCCTTAATGGACAAATGTTAGCTGACAATTAGTTGAGGTTGTACTTTGGTTGTTATGGTAATAAAAATGTAAGTTAGAGTAAAAGGTAGTCAGTTTAATGAAAAATGATCACTAAAAGGGGTCTGTTACTGCAGCAAGGCACAGCTTCTTTCTAGATTTCATATTTATGGAAAACATTAATAGATAACATAATTTTAAATATAGTCATGCAAACAATCTGCGCACATCTTGTGCAAAGAAGAAATACTTTATAATAATATTCAAAAAATATTCATACTTTCCAAAATGTCAAAGAGGAGACTTTAATAAAAATGTCTAAAAAGATTGACTGTACAGTAATACAGTATGTAGATTATAATCTCCACAAAGCTGACTTTTATGAAAAAGCTTAGTCTTAATTTTGGCACATGAAAACCAGCCTAAAGGTACTGTGTAGCTAAAGAATGGAAAATAATATTTGGAATGATCCAAATATTATTAGGCTATAATGATTATGTAATGTTTGGGATGGAACATGAAATGCCCTATATGTTAAATTGCACTTAGTTACAGTGGAAGAAGATCACATTATTGTTCTCTTTTTGCTTCTTATGTGTGTTGCACATACAGTACCTAAATGAGTACAATTTCAGAGAGCATGCTTTCGAATTTCAAAAACATTCATATTACAGATGCTGAAATATCATTTCATGCATTTGTTAGGAAATAGTTTTATCCTTGCATGTTTTCACTCTAGTATGTTATTCAACTCAAATAAATAGCTGCTAAGGACAATGGTTCTTTATAAAGAAACCTTAATAAATTAAAATTAAAATTGCTTGAAGTCTGAAAGGATATATTTTTTTAAATCCATGGATATTTGTTTGGAAATGAAATAATGAAGATGCTTTTTCAGTTGTTTTTCTTTCCCTTCCATTAATGCTGTTTAGAAAGTTTATTAACAATATTAACAGAAATATGGTATTAAAAAAAACTTTAAAGGTTTCTCAGTCAAGCATTGGTTTTAGATGTGGTATACAAATTGCACTACTGATTATAGCCATCTTTTCATTAATGGAATGGAATTGGCAATCTGTTCATTCATTTTGCATTTCTCTTATAAGGAATCTGGGATAAAGCTGCTAATTTACAATGATTTAGAAAACCTTCAGCATCTTACCAAGAGACAGCTAAGTAAAGTGGTTGTATTGTGTTACCTTATTTTCCCCCCAAAATATTCATGTTTGCCAGATACACGCCCAACCAAGGTTTCCAACCAAGGATAGATTATGCACAGTAGGTTGATTCTTTTTTGTCAAAATTAGTTAAAACTAAATGGGTGCTTGAAATGATGTTATGCATTAGCATGCATTTGCAAAAAGTACAGGCTTATTTAACATTTTACTTGGTGTTGATTAAATGAGAGCATCCTTTCTGAACAATCTGTTACACAATATTAATTCAATTGTAATAATTGCGTCTGCTTTACCCGTGGAAAACAGTTGTCAGATGTAGGTTAATTTACCATGACTTTGAGGAGCATAGCTTAAAAACCATTATCTATACCCAATGACACTTTCCAGTGAAACTGGCTATAACTGTAGTAGAGATAACATTAGTGGCTACACTTGTGCCGAAATAATGAAAGATGCAAGTGTGCTGTAAAGAGATTGAGATCCGTGAGTACAAGAAACATACTGTACTGTAATTCAGAGCAATGCAACCTGGGTTTTACAAACATTTAATCTACAGTCCAAAAGCCCAGAAATGTAATAAGATGCATTGACACACTGTACTGTATATACTGTATATTTTCACAAACAATAGTGCTATATGCTTCAGAAAAATACAGTATGAAACAAGGTTTGATTTATTTATGCAAATCCCAGACATACAGTATTTGGAAAACATATTGTGTACATTTAGTGAAGAAGTATCACTGCATTGTTTGTATTGCTTTAAATTACAGTTTTTCCAGTTCTCCTTTTTGGCACTTTTTAACTTTACAAATTTGAAAATGGGGTTGTTTTGAAATACATCACATCTCTCTCTAGCTGTATAACATTGCTCAAATATCTTTTTCTTTAGGTTAGACACCCTTTATAAATCACAATAACATTATGATTTATGGCCAATTATTAATGTGGTGATTGCAACAAAATTAAAATTAAAATTGGTATAATCCTTGTAAATATTTGAGGTGAATTTAGTGTATGATCCATGCCAGCATTCAGTAAAGTGTTTCAGTATGTCTGTGCCTCTACATACAGTATGTATAGAGGCTGCTCTAGTCTTCTGTTTAAACTTTCAGAGTTACTGTATAATGAAATAGTCACATTTGTGTGGAATTATTGTAGGCTAATCTGGGGAACTGCCTTTATAAACCAGTTAAAAAGCATCTTGAACTCAGAGTCACAAATGCTGGAAAATAAGGTGTTCCTATTTTAATTTTATAATGATAATAAAACATAAGATAGTTATTATTTACAGTGCCATCCAAGCCAAGCCAAAGTGCATAATTAATTACGCAAATGTACAATAGGCAACGTTGCACAAATCGCTGACAGTAATTTTCACAACAATGTTAACATGCAGGAGCACAAGTTTTTACTGTACTTGTGTTTCCAGGCTGGTCCTGTACTTGCAGGCCAGCGCAAATTATGTTACATTGCCCTCGTGTAGAGATGATACCATCATTTTTTATTTCCACACTCCCCTGGGTTGTCAAGCTGATAAATGTTTTACCCACTGTTTGTCTGCAGGAAATAGTGCAGAAACTAAGTAGCTCAGTAATTGATTTTGCTAGGAATCTATCAATGGTCTCCAGACACATACTGTAAGGCATAATCTCCTAACAGGTAGAATTCCTGTATAACGTAGGTTTTACGTTGTAAATTTAGTCAATACCATGAAGATTCATAGTTGTTTTGTTTTAAATTATGTGCTTTTGATAGTCTACTTTTTTAACAGCAAAGGATACTGAATTGTAAAACACTATGTAGTGTTCTGCAATTTGATTTTTGATTATTCATTCACTAAATATTAGCATTAGCATTTGATAGTAAATTCTGTATATAGTTAGCATTTAAATTAGTTGTTTAAACATTTGACGTCATCTGAAAGCTTTTGTATAGAAATGTGTTAACTTTGATGGAAACATGTATTGCAACTGTGTGTGATTGTCTGCAACTTTAAAGAATTAGTTTATTATGATTTAGTCATTTTTCTTCGGTGGCGACAGCATAAAAGGGAAAAATTGCATCGAAGATTGAAAAAAGGTAACTTGATAAGGTCATGGTTTGAAGGAAAGTAACACAATTAGCCAAAAGAGGTAAGATCTCTGTTCCTCTGCTCATAGTCACAGAAGAAACCTTAATCAAGTGGATTAACAAAGGCCTTCTTGAGAACATGCAAAAAACACAGTGAGGACGTTAGTGGCTTCCAACTATTATTATTTTCTTGAAGTATTAAAAACAATGAGACTAAGAGACAGTGAGCTATTTTTGTGCTTACTTCCCATTTGTTAATTCTATATTTTTTATTTTATGTTCAAAACAGCTATAAAAGATATACATCATGAATAAAAATCCATATTTCTTATAATCGGTATTGCCAAGAGAATTATGTCAAGAGTAAAATGTGATCATTTTAAAATTTAAAATGTGATTTAGCCATGTTGGGTGGTCAAAATGCGCAAGTAAGTACAAATGGAGAACACAATTATCAGCACGAGAAACAAGACAAATTAATAAAAGGAAATTAATGCATCACGTCATTCTGGGATGTATTTCTGCAATAGCTGTTTCACATATCCCTTGTTTTTGTGTTCCAAAATACTTGATGAGGGATACTTTTTAAAATAGTGGTACAGTATTCTCTTAATTTCAGTTTTATTGTCATAAATTTAAAAGCTCAATGATCTGTCTTGTTTAACAAAAGACATCTGCAGCATACTGTACATATAACATTGTACTTTTGTGAAGAGAGATTTTTATTTTATTTAGCTTTTATTTACTGTACCTAAATAAATGCAATCCTGTGCTGAGTCCATGAGAAAACCCACACCATTTTCGTATGACAAAGAATCTCGCGTAGATTAATAATCTTTCTGTGTTCTTAACTGTTTCTTTTGTTTCAGCTGTCATATCAAGAACACACGAGGGCCCTGGAGAAATGGGAAAACCAGTTGTTATACCCAAGGAGGACCAAGAAAAAATGAAGGAGCTTTTTAAAATCAACCAGTTTAACCTCATGGCCAGCGATATGATTGCACTCAATAGAAGTCTACCAGATGTGAGGTTGGAAGGGTAAGTCTACCTGCATCTATTCAGAGACGGATAAAGAGCGACAGACACTGTTCACTGGGCTTGTAGTGCAAGATACTCAATTGACCTTAAATAATATTGCTTAAAAAGGAGAGAGTACAGAGTTCTGTAAGTTAAAATGACCTTTTTATAATGTGTATTGGTATCTTTTAGTTCACAGAGACAGCCTTTTTTAGTTAACAGGGCAACATCTATGGTTTACAGCAGTTTGTTATCAATCATCTGTATTTCTGTGCTGACAGTCTTGGGTAGTTCCAGACTGAAAAAGAAATTGAACGGAGGGATTTTCTGTGGATCTCAGGCTGCCCCCTTTGGGTTTTAAGGGGAAACCTGAAAACAATGCATTTCCTTGAATTGTAAAAGTTGACTGAGAGGAATCATATACAACTGTATATATATCCAGTGCTATTCAAAAGTTATTTATTTCAGGGAAACATAAACTTTTGATTGCCATATTGATACAACTGTATCGTAATATTGCAGTTAAAACATACTGTGAAATAGTCATTTTAACACATGCATGTAGCAAAATGTGCAAATACATTACAAAGTTCAATATCATACTTTGGTTAAACACAAACGGACAAAATCAGATTAATGTCTGGACTCTATGTTGACAATTTGAGCATGGCATAATGGAAGATATTGCGTGGTTTCAAAATTTAACACAGCTAGGAATGTATGGCATACATACATGTAATTCTAATGAATGTTATCCATGGGATTATCTGGAGTGATTTTTTTGTATCTGACGACAACTGCTCATCACAGATTATGTTAATTTAGTGAAAATGGTTGCTCAGTCTTAGAAAATACTTAGGATCAAAGCTGTTTTATAAAGGTATTGTGAACACGAGTGACAATATTAGCATAAATAATAGGCAGGTTATGTAATTCTAAGTTGTAGTATAATAAGTTGTTTTTTGTGTTTATTTTCTGCTGTCCTCATTCTGTCATCCTTATGATTTCCGATTCAAAGATAATTCAGGAGGACTGAACAACATTGACGTGAGTGCTTACCACTCACAGCTACTCTGAAAAAAAACTAGCAGCTTTAAAGATTCAATTTCCTATTTGTTATTAGTTCAGTTTCATAATTTCATGGAAAGTAGCCAATACCATGATATATTGGCCTGATGCTTGGAAAATTAGATACTGAATACTTCAGAATTTGTGTCGTCCGACACACCTTGAAGAAGGTGCTACAGTACCTTGTTATCTGTCTATGTATCTGTTGCGTATTTTATCTGTTTTGCAGCTGCAAGACAAAGGTATATCCTGATGACTTGCCCAACACAAGTGTTGTCATAGTGTTTCACAATGAGGCCTGGAGCACCCTCCTTCGAACAGTCCACAGTGTGATAAGCAGATCTCCACGACATTTACTGTTAGAGATCCTGCTGGTGGATGATGCTAGTGAAAGAGGTGAGTAGATGTTCATTTGCATGTAGTGGGAATGCTGCAGAGAAAAACTCACCTACTCTTATTGATGTTTTACTGAAATACAAATTCACTTAAACTTTTTCTGTTAGAAAACTGATAATATTAAGCTAATATATTTTTTATTTTTTATAACCAAATATATCTAGAATACAGATGCACAGTGTTTGATCGTATCATTCTGTAATCTATCGGGCTGTGTCATTGTGTTTGAACCATAAATATAATTTGTTTATACGGGATGAACAGTGCACTAAATCCGTACAGTACTCTGGCTATAAAACGTGAACATCCATAAGGAATTAATAAAAAATATGTGGTCTGTCGTTGATTGCAGATTTCTTAAAGGAGCGATTAGAAAGTTATGTGCACGGTTTGGAAGTGCCTGTAAGAATTTTGAGAATGGAGCAGAGGTCAGGGCTTATTCGCGCCAGACTCCGAGGGGCGGCAGCCACAAGAGGTCAGGTCATAACTTTCCTGGATGCCCACTGCGAGTGTACAGTGGGCTGGCTGGAACCACTGTTGGCGAGAATTAAGGAAGACAGGTGAGTAATAACATACATTATCAACTGCTACCTTCCGGGAGGTGTTTTAGAATGCCTATGGCCAAGAAAAATCTATACAAGAAATCTTCTGTTCCGAATATTTTTTCCATCTTTCTTTCATTAGGTTTAGTGTTAATATTTTTTTGCAACTTATTTTATTCCTTTATGCGTGCTGTTTTTTTATATTTTATCCGTTTGTATTATACTCATCTCTTGTTATATGAGCACCTTGATCATAAATATTCACGAAAATTAGCAATACATATACAGTGCATACCTATTTTTTTGTTATACGAGTTAACTTCCCCTGTTTATATGAGCTCCGGCGTGTGGTGCAATCTTCCATTTTTATTTTTCACCCTGCTCAGCTGCTGTCTTCTTACCTATTATACTTTTTTTAATCATAGCTTAAGAAAATGACTAATCCTTTTGTGACATGTATCACAGCATATTCATATTTATTATAATTGCACATTCTCTTTGACTAAAGGTAATTAAACCTTTCAGTGGCTCTCCAAATGTTTTATATTGTGACCTACAGTATTAGATGTACTGTATTTGCATTCTATGGTATTTTCAAATCAATAATGTATAACATTTTTATGCTACTTGTGCTCATTATAAAGAGCAAAATCACAGCTACTCGTAGAATCTGTCTGCTCAGCATAAACATGTTTTCATAATTTTTTTTTTAATTCATGAAAAATAGTCTTGGGCTATTACCTTTGTAAATGGTTTATTCTGAGAGTATTATGATAAAGTGTTCCTGTTTTTGCCATGCCAGCAGTTTAGCTTTATGAGAAATTTAAGTTTACAAAGTATTTGCTTTAGTTATGATGGAAAAAAAATTGAGAATCTTGGTGTAAGAATGTTCTTTTGTTTTTTGATTTTTTGGTATTGGACATTAATTGTGATGTAGCCTTAATTCATAAAATATTATTGTTATATATTCGTATAACAATATTATACTGTTAGAAAAACAATATAAGCCATTTTAGATTGATAAAAGACATTTTTCAGGGTGGCAACGTAGTGGCTGGTAGAGAGCATTGCTGCCTCTCACTCCATGTGTTCAGTCCTGAGTTTGAATAGTCCACTCTGTGTGGACTTTTCATATTCTGCCCTGATTCGTCTGGGGTTTTCCTGGGTATGTTGGTTTCCTCACAACTTCCAAGGACATGATTGTTTCTGAAGTTTCCTGGTGCATGTGTGCTTTTTAATGGAGTGGCATGCCATCCAAGATGCAGTCCTGACATGAACCCTATGCATGTGGGGTAGACCCAGGATTGTTGCACCCTCACCAGGGATAAGCTGGTTTCTAAAAATGCATGGATGGATCCTTTTTTTAGAATTAATTTACTGGTTGCTTAGAAGCCTCAATTCACCTTGCACAGTTGTGTGACCCGTCAAACAGTTGAAAAAATAATAAATTATGCTGCTTCGTTGGACTTCTTATGTGGAACTTTTTTCAAGGTGGCTATATAAACTATCATAACAATAATGGATTTGTTATGACAGTGCATCTGAGGAACTGGATTTTTAAACTACAAGGATGTTTTCTCATCAATTACATTTGAAAAATAGAAACTAGTTGAATTTCTAATTTTATTCAACAGGAAAACAGTAGTTTGTCCCATCATTGATGTCATTAGTGATGACACATTTGAATACATGGCTGGATCTGATATGACGTACGGTGGTTTCAATTGGAAGCTGAATTTTCGATGGTACCCTGTTCCACAGAGAGAAATGGACAGACGAAAAGGAGACAGAACTTTACCAGTCAGGCAAGTAGCAAGTGGCATCATGGTGTATAATGTGGATGAGCCATTCTACCGGTATCATTTGAAAAACTGTTAAGATTTTTAAACACATTTAAATTCCCAGAGATTACAGAGACAGATGCAAGATATTTACCATAATGAAACTGAAAAAGTTGATTCCTGTGTACTGTAGATATTATTGTGAGTATTTTTACATGCCTTTCATCAAGACTAGACTTCTTTGAAGCCTTTCTTACTGGTGTACTAAACAGGCTTCAGTACTGTATATCAATAATTCTGCGGCTTATGTGGCATTAAAAGTACTTTAAAATTTCTCTTTCTCCCAGTAAAATGTAAAGTGGTCTTCAAGGATCTCCTGTTCATGTATAATGCTCTGACTGCTACAGATTGTTTTAGGGATTTATTGCATAAGGATAGTCCATCTTTTAATCTGAAATCTGTTGATTCAGGCCTTAGACCAGACTCAATGGGTGATCGGTCTATCTCAAGTTCAGCACAGCTTTGAACTCACTACACAAGACATGACTGTCAGCATTTTCTATATTTAATCTTTTCATTAAAATTTTAATCTACAGTTAATAAATAATCTTAGTTTATCTCTTGGTTTCATTAAGTCAGTTTTTTTGTGTTCTTTTGTTTTCTGCTTTTTTTGCTGTTGTGTATGTTACGTGTGTTATTGAATGAAGATAATAGTTTCCTTCTTAACAATGTAATAAGATAGTAGTTTTCTTAATAAATCAACACGGAATGCATTGTTAATTCATCTTCTTAGCGGCCTTTCCAGGTGAGGTGAGAATGGTGCACGCTGAACATCGACAGAAAACAGGAAAATAATCTTAAGAGCATGTGTTCATCTCTGGACGCATCTTTTAGTGTGTCAGAAACAGCTTTCAATTTTTTATAAAGATTTTTATAAAGATTCTTAAAATTATTAAGAAACAGGTGAACTATAAGTGCTTTCATGAATTATTGTACAATGACTTGGTATATGAGCTCTGTGAAAAAAATTACTTACAGTATCAGATGTTATTCACAGACTAGTATTCTAAAATGTAAATTAACTGAAATTAATGACACAAAAATAAATTAGATGAATAATGAAACATTTTTGCAGCATATTGTATTCTTATACAGTACATTATGCAGCAGGAAGGTTACTAGGCACCCATATGACCAGATTACCGTGAAAGTGTTGATGAACTTCATAACAATGCTTTACAGATACTGTAATTGTATTTGGTACCTGATAAAATCAAATTTTTAAAAGCCCCACAAATCCCTGAGTTTATCTTCACTGTCATGAAAAATATGTTTTATGAAAATCTTATTTTACCTGCAATTAAAGTGATTTATCCACTTTAGAAATACAATGTGCTAGAAAGTGCCATAAACCCTTTAAAATGAGTCATTAGAAAAAGAATGCTACATTTATATCAGTCTCCAGTGTAGTCTGCAGTGTCAATTTCCTGCCTTTTTTAAACATGACAGTACCAAATTATACATACTAAATTTGCTGACAAGTCATGCTTGAATCTTTGTGTAGGATGTAAAATTGTATTATACATACTGTATATACAGTATATTGCATTTTTTACCGTTATGTTGCCCGATTCATATTTTGTAATAAGTTAATCTGACATTAATACTGGGATTTGAATAAACTTTTTGGGCAAGTGATGTAAACTAATTAAAATAAATGGGAAAAAAAGTATTCAAATCAAACTTCAAATAAATGGCTACCATTTCCTGATATTAGTGTTTTAGCCTTATTCAGTTTCAGCTTATATTGCATGTCTGAAGTGTAATGCATTTTTTTTATTTTTAGACTTTCAAAGTACTTTTACTATTTCCTTTCATGTAGGACCCCTACAATGGCTGGTGGGCTATTCTCAATTGACAGAGATTATTTTGAAGAAATTGGAACATACGATCCGGGAATGGATATTTGGGGTGGAGAGAACTTAGAAATGTCTTTCAGGGTAACTACAGCTTATTGCTTTAATGTCCGTTGAAGGTAGAACTTTATTTAAGTGCTGGAACAAATTAATTCAAAAAGTAACACAGTGATATTTAGCTCGAAGAAAGGCAGTTTTCAGTTGTTCCCTGAATGTCATGGGCATTTCCAAGGGATATTTTTTCCATACCAGAAGTAAAGATTTTGTTACCAAGTCTGTTTAAGTAATTTCGAAGGCTTGTCATGATATAGAAACACATGGCAAATTTTGATTAAAAAAGTAAAAATAAATTTCAGCTTCTCAACAGAATTACAGTACACGAATGTCCTATACCCTTTCCTCTTTTTGTTTGATTGTTAACTTTTTAAATTTATTCTCAGAGAGTCCACTAAATAGCTTTCTTTAAATATTGTGTCTGGAAATTCTTTAAGGCTAAATGAAATAATTGACTTGGGAAATTCCATTAATGTTTCACAGTTTCTGTTCATGAGATTCATTTTTGAATATACTGTAATTGGTATCTTTTTTCTAGATTTGGCAGTGTGGAGGATCTTTGGAAATTGTTACTTGTTCACATGTGGGACATGTATTCCGCAAAGCAACCCCATACAGTTTCCCTGGAGGCACTGGCCAAGTCATCAACAAAAACAACAGAAGGCTTGCGGAAGTCTGGATGGATGAATTTAAAGATTTTTTCTACATCATATCACCAGGTACACTTACAAATTTGCCTCCATCTAGCTGCAAAATGTAATTAAGGTTATTTTATACATTAAACAAAAATCAGTTAATTTTGCTTCAGGATTTTTCACATGTAAAGATTGCAAAAAAAGTAACAATGCAGATCTCTGTGATGGATTGTCATCTTCACTGCAAGTGCCAATTTGAGATTATTCTAAATGTGTTGATTTTGAGAAGCTCTTAAAAAACGTGAGAAAGCTCTATACAGTGCTTTCTGATCTGTAGCCTGAACCTGGAATAATTTTTCTGTATTATTTTGAATCTACTGAAATGCATTTTTTAAGTGTTTTGTAAGAACTTGGTTACTGCAGCAATAGAGTTGATAAATTATGGTGTTAAATACAAAAATAAGGAGATAAATTACTTTAGTGACTTTGGGAGAAATAGAGTTACAGGTATTTGTAGATAACCCTGATTCTGCAGAGCCCCAGTTCAGTTTTTTTAGGTTAAGGAACCCTTTACTTTAAGAAGTCCAGATTGCACAAGATAATAATAATAATAATTGCTTACATTTATATAGCGCTTTTCTGGACACTCCACTCAAAGCGCTTTACAGGTAATGGGGACTCCCCTCCACCACCACCAATGTGTAGCATCCACCTGGATGATGCGACGGCAGCCATAGTGCGCCAGAACGCTCACCACACATCAGCTATCAGTGGGGAGGAGAGCAGAGTAATGTAGCCAATTCATAGAGGGGGAGTATTAGGAGGCCATGATTGGTAAGGGCCAATTGGAAATTTGGCCAGGACACCGGGGTTACACCCCTACTCTTTTCGAGAAGCGCCCTGGGATTTTTAATGACCACAGGGAGTCAGGACCTCGGTTTTACGTCTCATCCGAAGGACGGCGCCTGTTTACAGTATAGTGTCCCCGTCACTATACTGGGGCATTAGGAGCCACATGGACCACAGGGTGAGTGCCCCCTGCTGGCCCCACTAACACCTCTTCCAGCAGCAACCTTAGTTTTTCCCAGGAGGTCTCCCATCCAGGTACTGACCAGGCTCACACCTGCTTAGCTTCAGTGGGTTGCCAGTTGTGAGTTGCAGGGTGATATGGCTGCTGGTAGATCATAGTAGAATTTAGTCAGGATTCTGTAAAATTAGGTATTAGAGATCATTTGGGACCACAATCTGAGTACTCCTCAGCTCTTCAGGACTGGAGTTGATTAAGGTATTACACAAGGTGTCAGACATAGGAGACAAAAACAAAAAAAGGAGCAAAACAAGGAAAAAAAGAACTATCATCTGTATGACAGGTGTGGAACAAAAGAGGAAGGACAAAAAGATAAGGGACTGGAATTTGTTTGTACTGGACCTATATCTTCTGATTCACCCAACGTCTGTCTAACCAGCCTTCTTGCCTATGTTACAGATTTCCTTTTTTTACCTCTGTCAGTTCTTCATTTCATCTGTTCTCTCTCAATCTATTCCCTGTCAATCCTGACATAATAGCTCCATATCTGTGCTGTTCCCTCTGTGCCCCTGTTCCTTCCTATATCTGTATACCAGTAGATCAGTGTTATCTCTGCTCCTTTGTCTCCAAACTGAATTCTACCCTCAGCTGTATACAGTTAACTTCTACAGGTTAATTACTTAGGCAACCAAGATCTCGTGTCAACACCAGCTTATTACCTCTTATCACTGCTCAGCCTGTAGGAGGAATGCTGAAAACGCACACCTAGCCATAGTTAATTAAGGTGAGAAGAAGCATTTACAGTTACTTAAAGGAAATTTATAAATAAATGGCTAAATGTTTGCCTTCAATGTCACAATGCTGATAGCTGTGCAAGTACAGAACATGCTCTGTGGAGGTGGCCCAGAAATTCAGGAATGTTGGTTAGAATGTTATGTTCTAGGAGATTTATTCCCTACTTCAGGTCTCCACCCAGGATGCCAGCTGGATCCTGACTGCTTTAATTTGGAAGAAAACTGATAGTGAGGGACTACAAATGTGAACCTTCTTTTGATGAGTGGTTTTTACATCTTGGCAAAATAGCTCCTTATGAAAAACTCTAATACAGGTTAATTAGTAATGTTTACAAATACCAGATATGGGTTAAGCACCTGTATTATATTATTCAACTCTGACAATGCAATCTATATGCAGACCAAGTGGTACTGAAACTTCAAACTGAAAAGTCTATTTTAAAAAATGAAACAAAGAGTGAAATGGTGACATGCCACTGGAAAGTTAAAAGAAATGCATCGTCCCCCAATTTTCCTTTTCACCTCTTTCCTGGAGTTTTACTTCTGTTTTTATTCTTACCTTTTCCCTTTCTTCACCATTGTCTATTCAATGTGCACTTGTTTTTGTCTGTCGGTGTACTGTACAAGAAGTGTCTGCAACCAAGTGTAAGCTGGTCCTACAGAGATGTTGTGTAGGTAAAAAGTTTTCATCATAATTTCATCACAAAAAAGAATGGTATAGCTGGAATGTATTTTAAAATTCATGCAATGTTTCTCAGTTGTATGTTTTCAGTACTTTGTAAATAAGGAATAAGACATTGTTTTTTAAAATATACTCTTGGAATGTGCTGCCTTCTCAAGTACTTGCAACGCTAAAGAAGGCTATGCAACAGTGTCCAGTCAAGCATGTTCTGGAGTCACATTTTAAAATTTATTCAAGGTATCATATAAGAGGGCAATTTGAACAAAGTGAAGAATTGGACAGCAGAAATGTGGCATTTTATAGCTGTCCTCTTGCCCTTCAAACTCTATCAGATGCCAATAATCTCATGTAAGTGGTTGATACCCACGCATAAGTGGACATTAGTCACACATAAATGGGCAGTAGTCTCATATCAGCTCATATCCTCAGTTCAAATTCACATTGGTAATGGCTGAATGCTTCTACTATATTTCTGTGGATTTCTGGACTGCTCTAAGGATGATTTAACATCAGTATACGGGAGTGTTCAAGAAAAGAGAGGGAAAAAAGTGGAAGTACTTCCCTGTTCTCCAAACTTGGCCATTGACTGTTAATTTTTTCAGAAGCATATTTGCACATTCTCATTGCAGGCTTTCTTGTAACCATTCAACTTGAAGCTGCAAAACTTTGAGTACCAATATATAGTATCTGTACCACTTGTTTACAGTACTTATAAGAACATCTCCTACAACTTAGAAGGATTACTTTAAGGAAAGCTTAGATAATGTTTAACAGACAGATAAAAAGAAGAAATGGGATTTTTAAAAAGGCTGTAATGGAAAAGAGTAAAGTGCTACAGTATTATTATACTTTTTGTACATTAATAGTAAACTGTGTTCTGTGTGAAGTATGATGTGCTTTCTTTTTGACTTTCCTTGTTACTTGATCTATTTTGACCTATTTCTTTGTTACTTGACCTATACTATATGTGCCTTTTAGATTTTTTAAATGATTTGGTTTTCTTTAAGCAGCTCTAATTATCTTAGTTACATGCTGGTCTCACTGAGAATTTGGGTATCCTTGAGACAACATGGAAGCTTAGTACTGATTATTTTTGTTTGTTGTGTTCATGTTTTCAGTCTGTGCTTGGCAGCAAAATGTCATAAAATTCATCTGTAAGATTGGTGTCACTTGTGAAATCGCCATATTGCTACGAGTAATTTCTGTTATGAATCCACTGATAAGTCACAAGTGTAATCATACAGTCTTTCGGTGCCATGGTGTTAAAGCAAAAGAGCATAGTTGATAAGATTTTGTTCTCTTACAAAAGATGCTGACAGCAACTGTAATTGTGTGAAAGAATCCAACCCTTAAATGTACGCCAGGACCTTTGCAGCTAAGCTAGTCCAAACAAATCTTGAGAACAAGAAATAGGCCTACTAAGTTAAAAACAGCAAGCTTAAGATGAACATACATACTTAGAATAAATTAGAATAACTATAAGATTTAGTATTTTTTATTTCATATTACAGTGCAGAATATTATATGTATATTCAAACAAATGTACATACATATTTCCTAAGACCTTTATGGGAAGTCCCATTTCAAAGTGATTAGAATTAATTAAATTATAATAGAACAGAACTCGGAACAAATACAGAGAAAGAATTTAAGAGGTTATTTTGAAACTATTTCTTTGGAATTATTACACCATAATTTCCTGGCACAAGATGCACATTTTATGTTTAGTTAGTAAATACATAGGCCCATTATTTCACAATTTCATTTGACAGAACTTAGTCACATTTCTTTGATCAGATTGCTGTTTTTTTTTCCTTTTTCTCATGCTAAGTATTTGGTCAGTATCTGTTTCATTCTGAGAACTCAAAGTCAGATTTGTACTGTTGACAAAAGACTTAATTAATTGAGGCAAGTGAGCAATCTTTATTGAATTGCAAAAAAATGAAATTTCTACTGGCTGAATGCCATGTAAATTTAAAACAAATATCAATGACAGGAACATGAAATAAGAGAAAAGGGAAATAGTCAATTAAAGAAGATATTTTGCTGTTATTATGAGAATTTTTGCATTTGCTGTTTTCCTTGTGCTTTATGCATTAAAATGTGATTGTGTACCAGGGATAACACATGTGCATCACGCAGTGATCTTTAGCCTTTTCCCTCTCAAATCCCCACAGTTAACAAAATGCTCATCCCTCTTTGTGCATATGTTGAGAAATGATGACAAGTAGGCATACTGTATGTTGTTGACATGAAAATAAAAGCAGTGAAAGAGCTGGCAGGCGGTGGCATGGTGGCACAGTGATTAGTATTGCTGGCTCGCCGCGCTGGGGCTCTGGGTTCAGTTCTGGACCTGGAGAGCTATCTGTGGGGAATTTTGTATGCTCTCCCCGTGTTTGTGTAGGTTTCCTCCCTGTGCTCCAGTTTCCTCTCACAGGCCAAGAACCAACTGGTAGTTTAAGTGGTGATACGACCCCAATTGTCTAGGGGTTAAGGATAGTAACATTTAGGATAATTTTTTTGGAAGCAGGTGGGTTCTGGTGAGGGACTAGGAAGTGTGATAAAGGTAAGGAACTAGAGTGGTGCCATAGAAAAAAAAATAACAAACAAAATGGAGCTGGCTAGGACAGTGAGGAAAAGCTAACCTGACTACAAAAGAAAATCCGAAATGCACGGTCTTCGGCATCCTCAACACCCTAGCTAACCTCCACTGACTCCCCAAAACCATACAAGACAAACAGCACTCACCCGTACTAAACTAGTGTTACTAATAAAAAATCAACTAAGTGTGTAGAATGTACCCAACAACCTAAACTAACCTTATACACAAAAGTTCACACAAAAACACAAGTGAACTAGGAATACAAATAAGAGAAAACAAGAGTAATCAACAGGAACAGGGTACAAAAGAACACAAAGGTTGAACATGTTACATGTTAGGGCAAGGTAATGGCAAAACAAGGATAAACACAAACAAACAGAAGTACAAAGAAACGAAGAGAAACCAACAAAACCAAAGCTATAAGAAAATACACACACACAAAACAAAACAACAAACCAACAAAGCTGAAGCAAAAGCAAAACGAAGCGATAACCAAAGCGAAATGAAGCAAAGCAAAACCAAGCGGGACCGAAGTAAAAAGAAAGGCCTCTCCTTCCTGAAAACCTCCATGTTATATACTGAATAAGATGCACTCTGATTGGCTGAGAGGCTGATTGATGATGATGTCATACGGAACTGTGGTGTAATGGTGGGCCAATGGGGAAGGGAGAACAATCAACAGTCAGAAGTGTGGAACAACAAAACACAAAGACCACACTCCGGGACGTAACAAGTGGTTTCTGAGAAAATTTAAGTGGTTTCTTAGAAAGGCGTGTTCATGTTCGTCTCTGTAAGTGCCCTGCAATGGACTGGCTTCCCTGCCAGGGCGTATCCCGTCTTGATCCTGTTGCTTACAGGGATTGGTTCCGGCTCGTCTTGTAATGAGAGGAATTGATTAGAAAATGGATGAATGGAGCTGCCAAGAACTAACAGGAATGAAGAATTTATCATTTGAAAGAGACAAAACATTTCAGTTTTTGCTTCATGGCATTACAGCTTACGGTTCTTTGGAGTAATACTGTACATCGGGAAATGCATTCTTGTTTGCGGAGATGATTATATTGACTGTAACATGAAAGACTTTCACAATTATATTTAATGAGTTGCATCCATACCAGATTACCAGTGCTTGTCTGTTATCTGAAACCATTCCTCTTCTACAAGTAACCCCAGGGTATGACCTAGTGATATTTATTTAAGATTTTGTATTCAACATTTTCTGATGTATGAAGTAACGTTGCAGCACTATCAAGGAAATATGCAAATTGAGGTGACATTGTTAAACAAAAGAAGATAAACATGGGACCTTTTTGTTTCATACACAAATGCAAATGAAGTTAGTTATTTTTTCATAGCTGGGCAAATCAAGCAAACAATGGAGGTTTGCTCAAGGACGAGCTAATAAGATGATCAACAGGGTCCATCTGGTGGTTAATATGTGTAGTGCAGTTCAGGTATCTGCAGTTTTTTTTACTGTTGCATTAAAAACATCAGGTGCGCAGCAGCATCAATTCTGTTGAGTATTTTGTTGTCAGATGTAGTCCAATAAAATGTATTTATCCATTACATGTGGCCTACTGTGGGCTGCATGCCACACTCATTGAATTCTCTGTGATTTTCACTCTGGACTACACATGATACCTTAATAGGTTTTTGATGTTCAAATGGAAGTCAACATGATACATTATTCATACAGAGAGTCTTGCACCATAGACTGAATATTTCAGTGTTATGCTTGTTTTACATTATCTGGTGCCATGAATTATGCATCACAGGAGTCTTTTAATTTTCTAATATAAATAAATGTAAATAAAATATAAATCTATATTTACATAAAATACTTTATTGATCTGTCAATATATACTGTATTAAAATTGAATATTGTAACAATAAATGAAGTGCTGTGGATGCTTATGTTCTAACCAATGATATTTGTCCTGTTTCCTGTTATGCAGAACAGTATATAAAATTCCAAGTATGATGTTTTTCTGAGTTTGAATCCGTTTACAGAATTAGTTTTAATTTCTTCTTGTTTTAGGAAGCCTTCCACATGTGTATAACTCACAGAGTCATGTTTGTATGTCAAATATTTATATTCAGAGTTGTAAAACAAAGTTGATATAACATTTAAAATATTTGCAATGCTTTTTTCACAGGTGTAGTCAAGGTGGAATATGGAGATGTGTCCCCTCGCAAGGCATTAAGAGAAGCCCTGAAGTGTAAACCTTTTTCGTGGTATCTCGAAAACGTGTATCCAGACTCGCAGATCCCAAGAAGATACCACTCACTTGGTGAAGTATGATGTCTTTAAATAACTAGTGTTCATTGTGCTTGCAGTTTTCACCAATTCAGGGTATTGGATGCTTAATAAGAAAATAAGCATTACATGACAAAAACATATCAAATATAATGTTATAGCTGATGCTGTAGCTCATGGGTAAGCACTTGCATTTTTTAGAACTAACTTATATATTGACTGCATTAAATGGCAAATGCATATGTTGCAAGATTTAGAAAATTAACCAAGGAGCTTCTAGCGTAGTTAACTACAGTACAAGGCTAAATGCTAAGTTAAATACGGTCTGTAAAAATTCAGTTAAATGCACTAGATTGGTCTAGTAATTTAATAGTGAACAGACTTTTAGTTCATCGTGGAGGCTATTCAGTGCACAAATGAATAACCTCTGAGTAAAAGCCATGCTTCTTTCAAAGCCATATTCATTAATTTTTATATTATTCAATTATGAAAAGGATGATAATGGCATAATAAGATGGTGATAAAACATAGTGCTTTCCTGAGTTTAAAAAGTATATTACAATCTGATTTAAATGGTTCATTAATTTAAAAAGTAATTAAACACAAATCCATGAAACATGCAAGAATTTCTCACCCTGCCGGTGTTTCTGATTTACATACTAATTTGCACAGCTAAATATTGTTTCTCATTAAATGTGCACTATTATGAAACAGTTCAGTTGAAAAATTAGGAAAATTGGAAAGGTTGATATTGTTATAGAAAGTCAATTGATAGAAAACCATTCCTTGGACTGTGTCAGTCACCTTAATAATAATGAATAGTAGGTGAGCTGTAGGTTTTGGTGACTTTTAAGAGGGTGTTGCACCAAGATACTTTTATATTAGCTTTCTTTTAAATAGTGGTTAAACACTAAAAACAATAAAGTAATTTTTTTTCTAGGATCTTTTTGTGTCTTGTCTAATTTCATTTTTCTCCTGTCACTTGTACCTCTAATGTTTACTATAGAGCTATGATAAAAAAAAGTTCAGAATTGTGAACATTAACTAATTTACCTCTGCTAAAAGGGGAATGAAGCACATTTCCTAAATAATATTTTGTGAATGATAAATTTATATTTTTAATACTGTTCTTTTGTGAAATGGCAACATTATGGAATATACTGTATGCATGACCAGCCAGAATGTGCATTTAGGCTCTTACTGTCATGTCTTCAAATGGTACAGAGGTTGTCAATGTCAGAGGCATGCAGCAGAATACATTATATAGGAAAAGATGATAGATTATTGGAAGAAAGCAACAGAGCAAGATATTCAACATTGGCTACCAACATTTCATTCTGGTGCAGTATCTCCAGATCTGTAATGAATTGCATATACATTCACAAACCATAGAACATTTAAGACAGTGTAATGGATGTTTGAGTTATATTTAACAATGTATGTTCTTGGAAAAAAACAGGCTGATGTTTCCATTAGATCTTACAATCTGTTTTAAAATGAATTAAGTTTTTTTGTCGAAGAAAACTCTTTGTCTCAGAAAGTTTCTTTATTAATAATGTTTTTAAAGAGAATTTTGAGAAGAGATCTAATTTTACATTCACGTAATAAATATCATACCAGCTGAGCTTATGCATCTTTACCCCATCTTCACCAATGCAGCAGCCTCCCTAGTTTATTCCTCACCAGTGAGGGGGATTTGGCAGCCCTGACCTTATGGCCAGACTGTCATTTCCTCAGCAAGGCGAGTTAACACTGAATAATAAATATATGATTCCTATAAATTGTGATGTCTTTTCTCATTAATTTTAATTTGACAAAACTTCTAAAATGAATGAATAGCCTGGGACTTTCATCTGAGATACTGTTTCATCTCTCTTTTGCTTTATCATTGTTTTCCATTTTCAGTAGCCATCTTGACCCAGTGGTACAAGCTAGTGTCTGGAAGCATTTCACTTGCTCCAGAATATAGCCACCACTGTCATTATAAAGTTAGTCGGTCTTTTCAAGCATCTGCATTATGAAAACAGTGAAGCAATAAAGTTTGGTTCATGTACACAGAGAACTGCAGAGAACACATTCCCATGGATTGGGAACAACTGTGTACAACAGAGGGAGAGAACATTGCAGGTTTTTACTAGATTCTAAACTGTAATTGACAACATGCCTACTGGCATCTTCTGGTGCATGTTATCACTGTCAGTGGAATGTGTTTTCCATGGTCTCATTCATATAATGAACAATTATAAAACGGATAGTTCCGGTCCTGAAATCTGATTGGCTGACGCACCTTCGAAGCCGTGCTATATTCTTTGATATACGCACACCACGGATGGAATTTTGACTTTTTACTGTGTGATAAAGAAATAGTGCGCTGACCGATAAATAATGGCCAATCAAATAAATCGCATAGGCTTTTGAAGACTACTTAGCATAGATAAGAAAGCTTGGATTCTCAGGTATTTGATACATGTGTCTTCTTCTGCTGTCTTTGTTGTGCTTTAGAGGATCCGTGTGATTTTTTGTGCTCTCGATGAGCGATAGTGTTGTGTAGTTTAAATCATTTTCATTCATAGAATGAAAATGATCATGGCGGAGGGCCTAACAACGCCTGTTAAATGTGACTATATTCACTATATAACACGGCCTCTCGTGCCTTATTGCTTAAATATCAATGCCCCATAGTGTACTGTTTTAATTCGATATTTTTTTTAATATGCCAGTAAATTTTTATAAATGCCTGGTTATCTGAAAATACAGTATGTTGTTATTTTTAGGAACATAAAAAGGTTGCAAAGGAGAGGAGGTCATCTGGTTTATCTAGCCCGTTTGGTAGGGAGTGGTTAATTGATCCATGGATCTCATCCAGCAATTACTTGAAAGATACCAGGTTTATTTAGGTCATTTGTGAGGTAAATTGTTAACAACCTGTAAAAACAGAGATGTAGAGAGAAGATGAAAATCTGTGCAATCCCAATCTTTTAAATGAAGCAACCTTCATCACTTTGTCTTCTGTGTAGATCAGGAATGTTGAAACTAACCAGTGCTTGGACAACATGGGAAGAAAGGAAAATGAAAAAGTAGGCTTTTTTAACTGCCATGGAATGGGTGGAAATCAGGTAAGAATATAATTACCTTTAAAGTCTTATATGTTGCAATACGTACATATGTGTCCGACTTCCCAAGATTACAGCATTGGATTTCAGATTGCTGGTATGCTTCTAATCCCTGAGACATCATAACGTTGTTTTGTCAGCAGTGTAATAATGTACTGTAATTAATTTATATTCATAATTTATTTAGGATTTGTAACTACAGGAAGCACACCATTACATGTTGTTGTTCAGTATGACATAATCAAAAATTACATTATCTGAAATAAATGGCTAAATTTCTACTTTATGACTGGCACTCCCTCGATGACAAAAGGAGATTTAAAGGAGATATATAGAATCCTTCTATTGCTGGTCAGATAGTAAGCTTTTAAGATTAGGTGACAAAGACAAACACACATGGCATTTAAATTTAATGAAGTACTGAGTTCAAACCATGATACATATCAGTGTCTACTATGAGCAGTTACTCAATTTATTTTCTTTTCGCAAAAACCCAAATCTGGATTGGCGACAAATTGTAATTCATCCTGTCAGACACAAAAAAGATTCAACCCTTCAAACTGACCTTAAAAGCCCATTTGAAGTTTTATTGATATGAAATTTTTTCCATTTTTTAAAATGTAACATTCTCAAAGGTTTTTAACAACTGAAATATAAAATATGAAAAGAATCGTCACAGTATTATTTGTCGACTTAAAAGTACATGGCAATAAAAAATGTTTTTCTTTGTTGTATCGTTTCTTGCATGAATTAGTGTTTTGTATTCTTGTATCTTAAACATTAATCACCAGGAAGTCCTGTAATATTGGTTTCTTTTGCTGTGACCTTGCCAGATAAACCTTTTATTCTAGAAGAGAAATGAATCTGTTCCATATGAATCATCACCAGAACTAATCAGATATGAAATGAAGTGCAATTTAATATGTAGAGTATTTGTAATGACCCCTTTTCTCTTTGTAGTAGTGCGCCTCATGTCAAATTTAATCTATTTCTTTTTAATTGTTAAACGATTAAATTAAATTTGTTTTAATTTAATGTCAATTGTATTGTTTCCCTCTTAAAGTGTAGCTCTTCTATTCAGAACCTCTTTTAACATTTGATTTTGTTTCCATTGCTTATTTCCAATTGTCAAATGTACAGATTAAGGGGCAGCACTTGATTCAGGAACCACAGGATATGTCATCCAGTCAACACTAATCTATTATTATTTAATAATAATATACAGTAAATTAAAGAGACATAATGGCTACTGAAGACATACTGTAAATGAGATGTCTGAGACTATATGACACATAGTTTAGACAAGTGAATTTTGAGACAAGATTTGATATGAGCTGAGAGATCATTCCACAGCTTTGGAGCAGCACAACAGAAAGCACCGCCTTAGTGTTCAGAACCCAATTCGTGGAACTGACAGAATGTTAGAGCACATGTGTAGGTGTACAGGGAGTTAACAGTTCCCTAATGGAGCCAGGCGATAAACTGTTCAGGCCCTTAGAACATCAGTATTTTGAATTTTATTCCAAAATTCACAGGGTGTCAGTGCAAGAAAGCTAGAACAGGTAATAATGTGCTCATGCATTTTAGTTTTACCTAAGATCCCAGCAGCTGAGTTCTGAACATGCTGCAACAGGTTTCAGTAAGCACTGCAATATTGCAGCAAGCACTGCATTTCAATTATCAATCCTAGGAAGGATACAATCATGCTTTAGCTTTTGTGCACCAGATTGAAAGAGATGTGAAAGAGAGGTGAGAACAATGTTATGAAGATTAAACAATGACACCTTTTCAATGTGTGAATGTGGCCTTCAGATATTTAAGGGTGGGTCAAAGCTGACCCCATCATTCCTTGACCTCATTAATGGACTGATTCCAGGACCATCACTAGTCAATTGTAAGTTGTTGGTCAATTAAATAAGTAACTAAGTAAGTTGAGGGCTGGATATTTCTGCTTCAAATCATTTCTAAGTTACCTAATTGAATATATCACCTCCAATTCTTTAGATTTTAAATTTAGAAATCTAAAGATTTGGGATTTGGGCTCTCCAAGTGCCGAGTTGGGTGATATAAAGTAGATACTGAAAGGAATGGGATTTAAACAATGACAAAAAAGTCTCAGTAATGCTGTTCTTAGTTCTTAGTCAGCTCTGACATGTTTAAGTGCGTATGTGAATGCATATAACAATACTAATGTTAAAAAAAATGTTCAAAATTATATTGTGTCATAAATAAATGTCTACATGTGTAAAGAGTATTGTAATGGTCACCGTTTCCCTGAGAGATATTTGGCTGGGAAACAGACGAGGACTAGTGTGGCTATCTCTGGTACTGGAAGGCCCTGTTTTGGAAAGGAAGACAAGGGTAATTGGGGCTGGAACTGCTTCTTTCCCTGGTAAAAAATACAGTTCCTCTGTATTCTAAAATGCTCAACCTGTACTTCAGTTCTTAGTTCATTTAGATGTGGCTCCCATGTAAATAGTTAGCAATTGGTTGGTTGGTTCTCTGCACATTGGTGTGTTGGAGTCTAACATCACACTACAATATATTGGTCTAATTACAATTACAAAGATCATCATCACTTTCGTAAATCCATAATGTTTGTATTAGTGAATGTGAGGCAACACTCTTAGTTCTTGAATAAGTAAGCCTGTGTAGTAGCCTACAGAGTTAAATTTTATTTTAATATTAATGTTTTGTGTGACTTTTAATGGCCTAAGATGGCCTTTTATGATTTAATTGTAAATGACAGTGACAGTTTCTTCATATTATACAACATTGTTTGGTTTTGATTAAGTAAAGGTTAATATGAGGGCATAGCTGCAAAGAAAATCTAACATGCATCCAGAAAGAGCTTTCCAGTACTCTGTGACAGGTACTGTGAACCATGGAGGATGAAATGTCATGTAGCAAGAATACATGTCAGTACAGAGTTGTAAGGCTAACCCCTTTATGTAAATGTTTTTTTTTCTGCTTTTGTTATGCCTTTGGAATTTATGAAAATAAAATATTCCAAAAATGTGCTTTGTGGGAAACCTGCATAGTTTCTGTCCATGAAAATAAATAGTCACACAGAGCAAATATTGAAAGGATGAGAAGCATAATTTTCTTGATATAGAGTGACATTCTCATTTAATCCATAAATCTTGTTTATCAGACTCTTGATAAGACCCCTGTCTGTAGAGATCACATTCCTTTTTGTGAACAACACTGTCAGGTTTTTCTTTAACCAATCGTATGTGACTAAAATATAAATACAGTACTACCAAAACACAGAAAGAAAGCCAAATATTTGCATTCCCATTAACTTGAATAGCATTAAAATATTACTCTTCTATATATTAGTAGTATTTATGCATGTACATTAAAATTATAACCTTATGCATATTAAGTGGGTATGTTTCAGATCTCATAAGTTGTGGATTATGAGGGCTATGAGATCAGATCAGGGTTCAAGTGACTGCCCTGGTTCTGTTGTGCACTTGAGTGATGTACTTTATCACAATCACTCCAGTCCACACAGTTGTGTAAATAGGGCCAGATTTTCTGAGTAGAAGCCCTGCTTTGGATTGGTATCTTATCTGGGTGGTCACATGGTTTCTTGACCACTTACTGTACCTACATGGAAACCAGGATATGTTCTAATCCAAGGAGCCATCGTGGCTCAAATATTAACTTTACCTACAGTATATATTGGTTAGTATTGCATATGTACTGTACTTCTACTGCATATAAGATAAGAGAGATAATATAAGATCACTTTAAGACACACAGGCACACAGATGGGGAGAGAGAAGCTTGGGGTCAGAGCACAGGGTCAGCCATACGGCGCCCCTGGAGCAGTTGTGGTTAAGGCCCAATGGAGTAGGATTCCTCTGCCAGTCTCAGGATTTGAGCCTGCAAATTTCCAGCCACAGGCGCAGATCCTCAACCACAGTGCCACCAATCCACCCGGTGGTGTCTTAAACATTTTAGAAAAAATTGAAACTTAGAATATATTTATTTTATGAACATCAGCGATTTACTCAAAACCTCCACTAGAGTTCTCTACCATTACCACAGTATTGACTGTTACTAATACAGATGAGTTTGGGTGAGAAGAATTGAGTTTATTATTTCACAGTCTTTAACTGACATTGATTAAAAAATTCAAAAACATGAACAATTCAATGTGATCTATACATGATATTTCCCAGTCAAATTTAATTGACTCATTGTCAGGTGTTCTTTGTTCTTAATTTAATTTGTTTCTCACTATAAATCCCTAAGCTTAAAAAAAAAGCTATTAACTTCAACTCCTTTAGGACTAACATTTAAAATGTTGTTAAAAGTTCAATAGAAGACAATAGTGTTTCTGTGTACAGGAGAAAAACTGAGAAAAGTCCGAAAATTGCTGTGCAATGCGAATATCTAAGACCTTTACAGTGTATTTCAAATTTAATAATTATTCTTCAGCAGTAATACATTATAATCATTTTGAGTAATACTCTAAAAACAAGTGTTGATTCTGTTTCAGGTCTTTTCTTATACTTCTGACAAGGAGATCAGGACAGATGATCTGTGTCTGGACGTATCTAGGCTTAACGGCCCAGTTGTAATGCTGAAATGCCATCACATGAGAGGAAACCAGCTGTTTGAGTATGATGCTGAGGTAAGAATTCTTGTATTTTTTCTTGAGCTAAAGTGGTTGGTATCCAGGACATAAAAATAGTCAAATACTAAAAAACACAGTAATTATATACATTTAATTTGGTGTAATGTGTTCATACGTAAAATACAAAAATGTACAGTATAAATTCAGTAACTGATTTTGAACCACATTGAATCAAATGTTTGACTGATCGCCAACCTCACATTACACTCACGAATGTCTTGTTTTTTTTGTTAACGAGAAACGTTTTCTGCCTAGTCAAATCCTGCTGTTAAACAGGTTTGAAAACCTAAGACTGGCTTCTGAATAGACGTTTTGAAGTTTAGGACCCTGTGCAATAATGATTGTGCTTCTTACTACAATTTGAGCACACCTATAAAATTGCATGTACTGTAAGTAGTTAATCATTTTGCAGATCAATTATGTATTTATTTCTAAATATACTTTTAACAATTAAATGTGTATTATCCACTGATGAAAAGTAATTATGTCAGCATGTTTGATATTAGAAGAAGATTAGGCATATTAAAATTAAATCAGTTTATTAAACAACAAAGGAAGAATGTCCAAATTAATTAAATGTGAATTTAAATCATGTCGGCAACTAATTAAGATCTCTAAATAAGGTTACACTTTACCAAGCGGGATCATGTGCATAGCTGTGTTAACTTTTCAATCAGTATTTTCTCATTTCTAATCACTATGAGTTATCCTGTTGCCAGAGAAGTGGAAGTTTTTTAAAAAGCACAAAAGCAGAGCCATAACTACATTTCAATTCTGCAAAACTGTTCTAATGAATTGAAACTACAGAGTAAGTGTTCATATTCTCCTTGTATAACACATGACTGTGTGACTATTGTACAGCAGTGTATTTTGTACCTTTTAGCATTGATTGTAAGTTTAACAATTATTACTGCAGTAAAAGTGTAACTCTAATTGTAACTGATGGTAGCTGCAAAATTGGTGCAATTGTAATTTCAGCATCAGTGCTGGTCTGTTAGTAACATACTTTTTTATATTACCGATAAATGCCATTGATGCAATATTACTAATTCTGCTGTACAAAATAATTTCAAAGTAGGTGCATTTTAGGATTTCTAAATACAAAACTTTACTCTTATTTTAATAAGTAGTAAAGCATTATAGTACTAAATGCAGCTTAGTTTGGACAACAGTCAACTTTTACAAATTTTTGTTTTTGGTAGGGCATTACAATTTTCTATTCCCAATATAATTGAAATAAAAATATGTTTTGAAATATGATTTTGAATCTAAAAGGTCTAATCATAACCTTTAAAAAAAAGGAAAATTAATTTTACTTCAGCCACTAGATGGAGCTGAAGTGCAGTTACATATGTAATAAATCCTTTTAGATTTACTGTACTGTGCTATTAAAACATATTATGTGTTAAATATTTCATATTTTTACTTTTTAAAAATAATTTAAAAACATAACTGTGAGATTATTATTAAAATGTTCATACTTTTTAAAAAATAAACTGCCTCATAAAAGCTTCTTTGTGTATCAATCCAATTATTAAAACAATTATCTTTATTGGCAGTAAATCCTTGATGCAGTAGTATGTAGAGTTATACTCGGCAGAAGATGCATAAACAAATGATCATTTGACTTTGTGGCCAATTATTACACATAAATAGCATGGTTATTCTGTGCTCTAAAATAAAGACTCCCAACCAAGTTTTATAGGTGAGTTTAACCTTGTGAAATTGCTAAATCATCCAAAAAATGAAAAGTAGCAAGACAATTCTTTATTATTACTCTAGAACAGTGAAGCTGTTAAAAAAGGAGAACAAATTATTTGAACCTTTAACCTTCTTACCAGTGAGCTTGTTACATTTCTGCAGAATGTGTCTAATTAATCTTAGACCTCGATTTTCTTGACTTCACTGAAAGCAATAAACTGTTCCTTCAGAAAGTTAGCAATTTCTCATCCTTTTTAATGTATCATGGAATGCAAAATCCCAAATGATTATGCATGATTTCCAGATATTGTGCTGTACAGTAGATGATTCCAAACTTTTCAGCCCTGCATTTCTTACATTGATTTTCAAGGCTTCACTTTGAGTTATTGAGTCTTCCTTTCATTTTCTGCAGTCAGATTCCTTAACTATACCACTTTACTGGTGATTCTTTCTGGTCCCTTAAATTATTCAGAATTGCTACTTTTCCTGAGACCCTGCATGACTTGTTACTGGCTGAGCTGGCGTCACTGTGCCATCTGGGCAAGATCTCTAATCCCATCTGGAGTATAATTTTTGAACTAAATCTTTTTGTCTCGATCGTGTATAATGAAAGGAAGATGACACTAAAACAAAAGGGAGATGAGCGTTCAAATAAAAAGTGTGGAGATGCTCTTACTTTAAACAAAAAGCACTGTTCTATATGAATAGCTTAATTCTAAGTGTATAATCAATGATTAGATATTTAACTGGTTAACAAAAACATGTCCTTTTGAAACAAGATGCAGAAAGGGTTTCTTGATAGGGTACTGTATCAATCACACTGAAATATCACTTGAATATTCTAGATGCTTTGGAAACATTAAGCGAATTAAAAACTGTATTGATTTTTCTTTCTACCTCACATTCAGTATGTAGGAAAATGGGAATATGATTTTAAGGTAAGCTGCCTTTTGAATGGTTAAAAGGATGTACTTTATGCTTAAGCACAGTAGAGCTCTCCTGTGGCATAGACTCTGCCACTAGAGCACTCTCCCATTTACATTCAAGAAGTGTTTTGTAGATTTTAGAGCATTTCATGTTTTTGTGCTTTATTTATTTATATAGCACTTAATATTTTATGTTTAAATATTTCATGATTTAAAAGGGTTTGACACATCTTGCATAACTTAGTGTTTCTTGTCAGTCAAATTGTCTTTTTTCTTCTAACAAAGTCAAGTGTCCTTCAGTAAGATCTATACAGTATGTATTTGTTTTATTAATCTTAAAACTGGAGGACAAATTTGCTATAAATGCTTAGTGTACAAAGCCTTATCTTTGGTTAAAACGTTGTTTATCCGATCTGTTCATTTGGTGTTAGATTAGTAATGGTAGTACATTTCTAGTACAATATCATCGTAGACATCATGGTCCATGTTGTGGCATTATCTTGGAAGGTTACCTCTGTTTTTTATACTTATTTTTGTGTGAAATACTGTAAGTATAATTAAGTGATTGACAGCATAAGTCACCTCAACTGATTTGTGTTGATTGACTGGAAATGATTTTTTCTGGCAATATCATCTTGCTCATCAAATGCCTCTATATCTGTTTGATAAAAGAATACAGTAGATTTAGCACTTTCAGCATGGCCAAATAATTTTAAAACATTTTTTCTTAGGAAATATTTACAAAACTAAGGATATTGGTGGCATAAAATATTTGTGAATTATTGTTGAAACTTCTGAGAGAAACATGGCTTACTGTAAATATTTTAAGCATCATAATATATCATTTGGGGTGCCTATGTGTTAACTTGTACCATAAATCCTAACAGACCTCCCCCTTATCTTGTAGCTGTTGCCATATCTGCTAAGCTAATGTGCAATGCTCAGTGGGTCCTGGGGTATTCTAGCATTTTGTAAAATTAAATGTTTGCCAGTCATCAAGTATGTGGCTATTAACCTTACATATACTGTATATAGTATTAAATCTACACGAGACATCTGGCATCCATGTTTTTAATGCTACTCTTCTGAGCCTCTGAAAACAAGAAAGACACTCAGCAAGTACACACAGAATACTATTATGCTTCAAATGTTTATTGCAGGTTTTATTTTTTCTGACATAAACAATGCAAATTTAACAGTAATTAAAATCAACGCCTAATCTGATTTCCCCTGAGTTTATTATTCAATGAAGCTGAGGATCTGGCAACTATTGTCCTGTGGTCTGAGAATGAGTTGTTTGTTGTATTTTGTGCTGTGTGCTTTATTAGTACTTCCTGTGATTGCACTGTGTGTTTTCACTGGATCAATGGCTTTACAAACAAGAGAGCTACAGCAATAGTTGTGCGACTGTCTACGTTAGTCTCTTCATCAGGTTTACTTTTTGTTTTCTATTTCATTGCTTCATTTTTATCACACAGAAACACACTTTTCTTCACATCATCACCCAGTCATGTCTAACAATTAGCAAACTTGAGGATGGGAGTTACGGTCCTACTGTGGAGTATTGTGATAATAGTCCTTTGCAAACTTGGATTCTAAGGAACTACACAAGACTCGAAGTTTTTAGGAAGATCTTTTACAGTCCAACAGATTATTTTCTGTAACAGGTCTAAATACTTCCAGGTCAGTATTCTAGTCCTTGCCATTGTGTATTGTGATAATTTAGAAAATTAGTATGCAGGTTCTTAAAACCTCTTTAAACCTGCAGTACTACAGTATGTGTTGTTTTGTTGTTTTTACACATTTGAAGTGATGCATATTTTTTATGTGTTCCTCATGTTCCATCCACTTCCTGGAGTTCTTGCTGTAAGGAGATTACTGTTTTATATGTCTCCATGCAGTATACACCCCCTTCCAATGATGTCCCACAAATGATGTACAAAGTCAGTATTGTAAATGTTAAAGTCAGTGTGTTTTTAAAGTCAGTATTTGTAATCAAAACTTGAATTCTCAAACAAAAACAGAGTAATATGTCTGCACAGACAAACCACAAAAGCTATATAAAAAATGAAAATGCTGATTGGGTAAGTATTCACCTTGTTAAGTCAGTATTTGGTAGAAGTGTGGTGATCAGTTAGCAAGATCAGAATAATTTATCAACATTTAAAATTAGTAAAAAAAAACAAAAATTAAATCCCTTTAAAACAAAGGGACACACTACTGCTACAACAAAACTAGATGATAGTATGTGAGTGGTTCTAGCCTCATCTTTTCCACTGCTTAAAGATAAAAATCCACTTGACATTAATTTTTCTGTATTAATATTTTATTACTTTTTTAATGATTTCAGTATCTCTTTTACTGCTTTTGTCAGACATAGACTGAGCCTGAAATTAGATCTATTGTTTGATTTTTATATATCACCTCATGTACTCAGTATCAAAAGAAACATATTACTTTATTTCTGCATCTATGTTCTTAGAAAAACAAATGCAATTGATTTTGGATATTGATTGTTTTCAGTGTCATTTTAATTAATTGATCATTCATGACAGATACACTCAAGTGAGTTGATGGGGTGCAGGTAATAAGGCGATTTAATCTGTTGAATGTCGAGTCTGATAAAACTCAAGAAAGAAAAACAGAGAAAAGAACCAATATACCCCACTTATCAAGATAACAGTGTCTTGGTCCCTTCAGTATGTTTAGGCTGGACTAAGTCAGCACACTTTTGCTGGAATGTTCACTGCAAGCAATTTCTAAAATGATAAGTTGGTGCTCCCAAACACATTTTATTGATTACAGGCCATGATCTGGGAGACAACGCGTCACAATACTTCACCAACAGATCATCGTGTTCTATCTTAGGGGTTGTTTTCATTCTATCATTTTCACAGCTTCAGAAATGCCAGACTGTAATGTGAATAGTACAACAAATAGCAACATTTGATTTTTAACAGCAATGCTAAATAAATCTAAAGCTGCACCACCTCAGTTTAGAAGCAATTTTATCTATATTTCTAATGAAATTTTTCCTCTGCTATTTGAGTATGTCTAGTCAAGATGAATAAGTCATAAATTAATATTGGACATAACCATCTCTTGCAGCAGTTATTATATTGACTGATTATTTACCCAATTACAATTTGAATCTGATATCCTTGGACTCATATTCCATTCTCTGATGAGATCCACTCAGGGCCTGCAAGGCTTTGAAGGTGACTTTGAAGAGCATTGACCTAGTGGTCAGTGATGTCCCTGAGACGCTTGATCCTGTATGATTTATAGATTGATTCAAAGAAAAGCATATTCACCCTTTTGAACCTGTTTAATCAGCCAATGTGCCATTTAGCCAAATTCATTTAAACTTGTAAGGATCTGAAAGCACGAAGGATGTCAATAACGACAGGCAGCTCGCAACAGAATGTGTAGAGGGATTGTTTCAGTCATTCACTAAGGAATTTGGAAACAATTCTGAAGATGTGTCATTAAAACAGTCCTTGTACAAGACATAACTTTCAGTCATCCACTCCATGATCATCCTAATCATGTGATCCTAGCTTCTTGGGAATGTCACAGTAATTGCAGACTATCTCTCTACATGTTAAAAAGATTTACAACTTGCCAATTTAGGAAATTGTAGACAAACTGTAGTAGGAGTTGTTTCTACTTAGATTTTGACATTCAATGGCGCAACTACTGTAGGCATTAGACTTAAGATTGTTGACCTAATTTCACAATGTACTCATCTCTAAGAAATAGGTTTTACAATATAAACATCTAACAGAGGATGACTTCACCTTAAAGCTGTAAGCAACCTCAGCTGACTACGGAGCATGTGTTGGACATTAAGTTCAAGTGAGTGATTTGTCATCTTGGAAATGTTCGCAGTCATTGACACCCATTCCAACCAATTTATCAACATGCCATGGTGTATATATTTAATTTCTACTGTGCTAAAAATCTCTGCAGGTCTTCCTGAAGGGCTTGCTGGTTAACACTGCTTAGCTTGCAGCAGCTGCAGGGTGTTCAGTTCAGTGCCAACTGGGTGCTGTTCGTGTGCAGTTCACGTTCTCCTCATCTTTGCATTGAAACTCCCGTTTCCTAAGGATATGCCAATTAGGATGGACTGCCAACTCCATCAAAACCAAGAACAGGAAGCACTTCCTTACCTAAAGCAATGTGGGAATATGGAACGAGTTACTAAGTTGCTTTCAAGAAAAAGCTAGATGATTTCCTTAGATAAGTTAGCCACGCATTTTCAAATTACTGTGGCTAGACTGGCTGAATGGCCTCCTCTTATTTGTAACCTTGTTATATTCTTATGGTTGTCCTTAACTGGGTTGACTTCCTCACCTTTTTAAATGACTCAGAAACTGTACTTCCTTTACCCTGTGCTGGGATGAGATCGCACAGATTCCCTTTTAAATGTACTAGATCTGTTTACCCTCATGGATTAATTCACGTGTCCCAAAGGTTGGTTGCTTTATTGTTAGGGACAACGCATTTTTTCAGCAGAGTGGGTTTGTTTATGGTACTTACAACTTGTTACATTGACAGTAATTATAATTGTAAGTGTAAGAGGTAGGGCATTGACAGGCTTGGAGTATTATTCCTTCCATCTGTTACAGCAGGTGAAACACAGGGAAACGCTACCAGCTGTTCCTTTCACCCCTATAGAGCCTCATCCGAGACCTGGTGAGACTCTCAATTACTGGGGTGGTAGGTTAATTAAGAACCCTTTTTGAGGTTTGCGTTCCTGTTGTGCATCACTGAGACACTTCGTGATTAAAAGACAATAATGATGGCATAACAATCACAATGTAGCTTCTTCGTGTTAAATCATTTTTCATTGGCTATACATCTTTCTGTATGAGAAAGACATTTCTGGATTGGCTTTTGCACAACTTGCATTGAGCTGTTTCTATTTTAAGGAAAGCAGTGGGTATTCACCATAAATATAAAGTCAGCAAAAAGAGCAAATTCTTTAGACATTCAGTATCTTTTTTAAATTGTTCTTTTCATGCATTGCAACACAGTAAATGTGGTAAATCAGCTGTACTGAAAGCAGACTTACAAGTCATATTCATTATGTTGTAGGACTGCTGTACACATTTATAGAGACTACCTTATGAGACTTTTAAAGTAGATAGCACGCTTTTAATGAGAGTTTTTATTTCCAGTGAACAGTGATAAAATAGTAATGTAAGAGGGAACTGTTCTATGTGTTTTTAATATTTCCATTAAATATAGATTCACCCTGTTCATTTCTTCAAAAAGGTGAAATACAGAATCACCACAGTGTCAAAAGTACTCTATAATGGTACTGTATCAAAGGTTTTATTGAATAGGTTAATCAGTACACTATATGAATCAGATATTCTTATATTAATAAATTTGAAATGTGTATTAATCTATTAATAGTAATTAGAAAACAGTACATTAGAAGACATTATGTTCAGCAATGCATAAAAATGAAACAAGTATTGGAACTAAAAGCATTTGTTTAATTTTAAAGTCATTCTCTATATTAATGGTTTAACATTTATTATGTGTTATTTTGTATTTGTTGTTTACTCTAAAGCTTACATTTTTTAGGGTACATGCTTTAGGTTACAAAAGTTAACCTCTGGGATTTGTTTGCTTTGCCGATTTTCTCTAACCTGCAAACTACAGTAGGACAGCTGGTTTATCTATAGACTAACTAGAGCATTCAATATCTACAGTATGTGATAATGAACAAACTTTTTTAGATAAGAGCTTCCAGATTTGTGTATGTATGTTGTTTTCTTTGCACTTTGCCTAGGTTAAGAAGAGGCATGCTATTTTCATAAGGAATATGTTTATGGGTGTGAGGCTCACACCCAAAGAAGGCTTCACAGCCAAAACGTTGTGATTTTTCTCTTCTCTTTTCAGCATGGAATAAACCTATTTCTTATTCCTTTACAGACAATGCATGCTGACACAGCTACCCAACTGAACTATTTTCATAATATTTAGATTCATTAGAACTATACTATTCAAGGACACAAAAACGTTTTAATATTTTTATACAGTAAAATGTAAACAGCTATCTACTTAAAACTCTGATATGCTTTATTTTTAATCATTTTTGGTGAAAATTGTGCTTTACAAATAGTGTAAAAAAGTTCAATCTAATAAGATGCGCCTAGAACATTTACTAAATGAGTCGTTCCTTGGATACAAGTAAAATGTTTGATCAAGGTTTAATTAAGGATTTTGCACAGTAAGATATCAATCAGAGTAAAGGAGTCTATCCATTGAGTTCAGTTTATCTTTTAACCCAGTTAAGTATTTTTGCTTTGAAATCTGAGGAGATTATATAAGCAGTTGCCTGAGGACATTCAGTAAACTGAAATAATTGTATTTTAGCTCTAATTTTTATTGACCGTTCTGTGTCTTCTTTATTTTACTTATGAAACTAAAACAAATTTTGTACATTTTGCATCAGCACATCATGGTTAATTTTAAAGCCCCCCATTTTCACTCAGTTTGATTTTATAATTGCTATAAATGGATGAAACAATAAACCTTATTGTCAGAGCAGAGATTTTATTTTGTTTTGAAGCATACAGTGTTCTCTTAAATAGGCAGACTGCAGAGTCCATCGTTTGAAACCAGCAGAGAGGAACAAGAGCTGCCTATGGTATTTCAGATGACACTGCAGAATTGCAGTTTAAAGTACAGATTTTTTTTCCTTAATATAAAATACATTCTTGAGATATGTGACTTCAAAAAAAAATGACAGCAGTTTTTTTCCAATTCTGTTTTTGCTGATGCTGCTTTACTAAGAAATGCAATGTAAAACTTAAAAATTAGTTTTGATATATTTAATTATTTTATTGAATTAAGTTACTCATACTTGCATTTTAGGTGAGATTTGCTCCCTTAGTGTTCTATTGCGCTTTGTGACTGAATCATAGTCTGTAGACTCTGGAGGGGGGTTAATTATGTTTTAAGGGATTCCTGATTATTAATAGCTTTAGTTACCTTTACAAGTGCCAGAAATCAATAAATATAGTAAAATCTGTAATTACAAGTTAGTAGCTACAATTAATTCCTTTCATTTGCATTCAGTTGTGGGATTTTGTTTAGCTTCTACCACTTTTTACTGATACATGTAGCCGCAGAAAGCCAGGGATTAGATTAATGGAGCAGTATGTCAAAAGTGAGGAATGGAAAAGATAAGACAAGCAGAGATGATATTCAGGATGAGCTGGAGTGGACACTGTATTGGTTAGGCAGCAGTGTACCAGGGCCTGGAGCAGAAGATGTGTAGAATAGTTGGTAGGGAGTGGATTCTTCAAATGGTGCTCATGATCAAGTGGCAGGACAATGCCAGAGAAACACTGTCCTGAAAATAGGAGGGGGGAGAGGTCAAGGTCAATACTGAAAACTTCCAAAAAGAGAGGAAGGAAAGAAGGTGGAGAGACTGGATAAGAGAGAGGCCTATGGAAAGGGAAGAAGAAGGAGAAAAATGAGGAGTGGCATTTAAGATGAAGACCATTTATCCAAGTGTAGATGGCTATGGGTCAAGCAGAGATAATGGGGGAAACATAAGATTCAGAGGAGGTGAAAGAGCGGGCATTTCAAGCATCATCAACATGATTACAATATGGTAAACCTGGCAGAGAGATGAGAGGACCTAGAGAGTGGGTGTAGAGAGAGACCAGCCATAGTTCCAGGAAAGAGCCTTGGGGGATACCGTGGGCAGAACGTGAGCCTAGATCTTGAACTTTTCTGTGTGTTATAAGTAGGCTAATTCATGATTAGAATACCATTTATGTGAAGCAGAAACCTGAAATGGATCAAGCTAAACAAATCAGATCCACAGATATAAGTACTATTCTGTTTCTTGAGTACTTGAATATATATCTTTAAAATACTGTATATTTGTTTTGCAACTACACATATCTGCAGGTGTTCCACTACTGCTGTTATCAAGTGAATCTTGAAAATATAAATGCACATGCAGAGGTTAACTAAAAATCAAATGTTTTCATGCTTCTATTACATATACTGTATACTGTTGTGTATGTACTGTAATGCACTAAAATCTGATTATATGAATTAAAGTTAAGTTAAAAAACACATTTTGTGCAGGGTTTGTTTTGTGTTGAGTGAAATCTCACAGTTTAAAGCAGTTTAAACAGTTTAAGGGGGTATATTTCAGAATGTCAGTAACCCTTTCCTTGAGCCAGCCCTGGTTAAGTCTTAATTTAATACTTAGTATTATTGTACTTTGTGTTGAAACAGGAGACTAAACTAAAGCAAAGATGCAATGCTTTAGGTCTGAAGGGCCACATTGTCTAGGTCTCTATAAATCATCAACTAAAGACCTTTGAAAATTGTTAAATTGATGTAGTCAAGATAATTATGTCAAGTAGTTTATTATGGGCTGAAATGAAAAATAAAAGCCCTAAAGCTGGGCCACAACTATAGATGTGTTTCTACCACTAGGTGGGGGTAAACTGCCAATAAGAAACAATGATATTGTAATTAAAATATTCTAAATTGTGTTATAAAGAATTATACCATTCTCTGCAAATTGACTTTTAACCTGTGTAAAACTATTGTGATGTAGAACTATGCTTGTATTCAGGCTCATCAGTGGAATTATAGCTTCAAGTTGACACCAATAAATGAAGTCTGATTTTGTGCTTTGAGCTCTGAACCTTGTTTCACTCAAGCTGTCAAACAAGCTGTGATGCCAAATCATTTAGTGTCCTTTGGTACATTCCAGTAAAGGTAAAACTTAAATCAATCAATCTTCCTTGGAGGAAAAAAAAAAAGACTCATTTTTTAATGTTTTTTTTTTTAATTGTGTTCATTCATACAGTTTGATAGGCCCTGAAATCCACTCATAAAAAGAAAAGGGGTAGCAGCTCTGGCTTTCAGCATGCAAATATTAGGTCTTCATTTAGAAAAAGTAAAAGGATCACATTCCATTTTTAGGGATTCTCCCAAAATGAACTTAAAGTCTGTATTTTTTTAAATTTCTCAGAAGATGACACTCCGGCATGTGAACAGCAACCAGTGTCTCGACATGCCATCGGAGGAGGACAAAATGGTTCCCACCTTGAAGGACTGCAATGGCAGCCGATCCCAACAGTGGCTGCTGAGGAACATGACCCTGAGTGCTTGAGGCCAATGAGCACTCGACACAGACTGGCAGTATACCCAGGGTTCTCACCATTTCATATCTAGGTTCTTTTAATGTGGATGAAGCAATGTCACTAACACTGCCTGGCTCCTTTAGTACTGTATGTGCAGAATCTGGTGGACTTGTGGACCATGGCTTTTCTTAGTCACAGCCTTGACACTGGAAGCGTACTCAACATGAAGCACTGTAAGATGCCGCAAGAGACACTGAATGCAATTAGCCATGAACATTTTGTGGTGCAAACAGACCAGAGAAGGGTTTAGCCATTCAGGTTCATTACAAAACTGTTAAATTATATCAAGGGACATTAAAGATCATTCAAGATGTTTCTGTCATACTCCTGAAATTGGACTTGGCAGAGTAAAGAAATGTATCCTTCATAAGTAGTAAACATTGAAAACAGTCACCGATATCTGTGTACAGATGCCATGTTATTGGATAGACTTAATCAAATTAACACTCAGGGGATTTAGGGTATGTTTTGAGACTGTGCCCTATAAAAGTTCTTGGTAATGCCAAATTCACTAGGAGTATTAATTCCAATAAAGCGGCCAGACAGAGTACATTAACCTTTTTATCAAACACAGTTGGAGATAAATGGCATAATTTGGCAGCTGTAATGAAACTGCATATACTGTTCACTTTTTTTTTTGCCATTTTTTCTGGACTTGAGTCCAACAGTTTGTGAATGCCTGTCAGATCTTTGAAAAAAAATGAGGTAAATGCTTTTACAGATTGTGCAAGAGGGGAGATTCTGGGAACTTCTCTGTATTTTCAAGACTTGTCACTGTATATATCAAGAGGTATAATGAGGATTTTTTTTCATAGCATAAAAGAAGAGAAAACGAAGATGATGGTGATTAGTGCTACTGTATTTCAACCTTTGTGTTCACAATGACTGTGACTTGTGTTTTGCTCTTTTCAGTTAGCTAAGCTAATTGGTTAAAGTGAGCATGAGCAATTACAGATCAGTTTTAACTTAATTCTTATGAGAGATGAAAACCAGGCGCTACAGGATCTGCATTGTATATACTATAATAATAAAACATTTTATTAATATGTAATATTTTAAAGGATTAATAAATGCATAAAACAAAATGGGGAAAAAGAAAGACTAGTAGTGCCTAGTAGATGCGGTGTCAATGGGAGTTTATTTTTGGTACAAACTTTTAATTATACTCTAATAGCAAAATATATCAATGCATTAGAACATGTGTAATAGTCATTGCATTTTTATCATTTTTTTACATGGACCAAATTATTAGTAAAAAAATATCAATTGTAAAACAATTGTTTAGGACTCCAAAGCCTTTTTCCCAGTTAGAAAGGGTTAATCATGTGAGGAGTCATGTCTCGCCTAGAATTTGTGTTGTTGTCAAATATACTTTCTTAACTGTTTGTATAATATTTGTGTTTTGGGTATTTCATTTTCTTTTTGGTTATTTTCATATTCTTTTCATATAATGTGCTCTGAATAATTGACAAAAGCTAAAGAAGGCAAAAGCAGAGTGGGAGGGTACTAAGAAACAGAAGACCTAGTGGAAGATTAGTTCAGATGTTAGTGGTCCATTCTTTGGAAATGTATTTACTGGTGTCTCTTTCTATCGTACTGCAATGTGGCTGAGAAAAATTAAAATGGAGTAGGAAAAAGGTTATGGATTATTTAATTTCAGAACTGCTCATCTCATTGTTTGTTTGAACTAACATCATACTGTGTGTTCCAGTGCTCAGTTGCATGGTTTTTTTTCTGTAAAATAGAGTTGTTAAAGTTGTTGCTTTAAATCATATGGAATTGTGTAGAACATCAGCTTGAGAATGCGCAACCCTTCCCTTTTACAGCAAGCCAAAAAAGGAGCTTCTTTGTGTTTTTGGAAGCTTGAAAGGAAACAGTCAGCCTGACAGCACAAGTCAAAAGATGATGTTCTCGAAGGGGAACAGCCACTGGATGTTGCAGAGTCAGACTGAACAGTAAATACAATTTTGTCTTGAAATAAAAAAGAAACAAATTAAAAATGATTTGAAATTTTTCAGGTGATACATAATCCAGAGAAAGTTTACATAGCCTGTTCCAATAAGCAACCTCAAAAACCTGTACTATCAAGGCTAAACTCTTTTTCTTCGGTCTACGATTAAATACGGAGGACTGTAAATTTACCACTCTCGGCAAGGTTCAACAACAGTAGTTTTGTATCACTGTTTAAATGCATTTATATGAACTCGCTCTAGGTTTTAGTAGTTCTGTACATATCTTGTTCAAACCAATGAAATGTTAACCATTCACATTTATAGAAATATTTTAGCTTACATTTTTTTGAAGAATTGCAGTCTAATATTCTCACACAAAACACTTTACATTGTAAATAATTGTCTATGATCAGATAATGTATGTATACTGTATACAAAACAAAATATTTTTTTAAGAAATATTAATGGGATAAAGCCCTATTTAAAATGCAGGTAAGAAAGTTAACTCACTTGTAAGTATGCTCTGCAATTATTTTACATGTTATTATTCACCAATAGTGGAGGAAATGCCATGTTATGTTTAAAAATATTTAGTATGTATAAATAATTGACCTATAGTTTTTCTCAAGTTTCATCCAAAATCAGCAGAAAATTTGCAACCCAGAAAAAAAAAATGTAATCTCCAAGATATTTGTAAGTAGGTCTCTGATAGAAAACGTTTTCTTTTTACAAAGCAACTTGTGTAAAATTGTTGCTGTGCTGAAGTTTTATTCACTCTAATCTTGAATACTCAAAACTTGCCATTGAAAACTTTTCAGTGATTTTATTTTATATTCTCAGTTCTCTGTACATATCAGGTATACACCATTAAGATGGCTAGTACTGTAAAGTTGGGCTTTTCTAAAGGTCCTCTGATGCTGCTATTTTCAGTGCATGGTTCAGAGTTAAAAAGATGTTTCTGTTCAAAGGATTCTAAAAAAAACTGTTGTACCAGTCTTCAAGTGATGTCAATTGCCATTGCTGTATAATTAAAAATTTGTACATTTTTGACTTATTAAACTTTACAACTTTATGTTTGAGTTCATTATTCTTTACTCGTGAGAAAATATTCTGGGTCTAGTTTCTAGCTATAGGTCTACATATTAAGTAGACCTTGGAGTTCTAAACAAAGACATACTGTAGATTTTCATATATACTCTATGAGTGAATAATGGCTTTGTGGTTTTTAAAATTCTTTATACAAGGAGAGTGTTCATATGTTATTTTGGTTACAGTGATCTTTATCTCATGATGTTTGACTTTGTCAATCTCAGCACAGTTCCTGTTATACATTCAATAATGTGAGTGCTCCTAAATAAGGGCATTACCCAGAGTGAACTTGTTGAAAGTGTTTAAGAAGAGAACAAATCACTGGAAAAAAAAAAAACAATTTTCATAACTTTATGAAGCAACAAATAACATGACAGGTAATTTTAAAGTGCCAGATGGGAGATGTCATACCACTGACAAATGAATCAAATACTGTATGTATAGGACCATGAACCCATAGTATCAAATTAAAAAGGTTGGACAAAATAATAAGTACCTAAGGAAAAAAATCGGGCAATCAAAGCTTACTCTCCCTAAGGAAATACATGCAAGTTCTATTTTCTAATAATCATGGCAGCACCAGAACCATATTTCTGAAATCCAAGGATTTTTTAATACTTCTGACATCTAATAAAACAGCATGTGCCTCTGTGCTTGCTTTGTTGCATTAACATGATCATGCACCCCCCCCAATTGCAATGTAACCCAGGATACACATTCTTCAAATTACACTATAGTGGTACAAACAGACCAGGATGCATCACAAACATGGTATTCAACCTCTGAGACTTCCACTGAAATAGGGAATAGTGAACATGACTGTCGCCAGGAAACACTTCATCATTTTTTTTTATCTCCTGCAGACGCTACAGTATGTGCGTTTAATTTAATATTGATTAAATCCAGTATGTCTTATTCATGTTATACTGTTAATACAGTATATAGTAATGACTAGATGGCTTTTGCCATTAAAACATATTATACACATTTTGTAAGTTAAAGCTTAAGCATTTTATTATCTCTTGATTTGGTTTTTAGGTCTTGTAAAATGGATAGGGCAGGTAAAATGTGCAAGCTTGTTACATACTGAGTTATTATGATGTGCTTCTTAAAACATGATATGATCGCAAGTCAGATTGTATCTTGTGATTATATACTCTCTGTATAGTACAGAATATACAGTACTTTTATATTTAGTACATCTCATCTTGCAGAGTTTCATGCATTCTCTCCTCAGCAACAATCTGAAATCCATGCTAAAATGAAACTCACAACAAGTATCCTTGTATCTCGTTTCCACTGTAATAATATCTCTAGCCATCAAACTTGTGGTTATTACTGGCCTCTAAACTTACAGTGATAACTACATCTCTCTGTTAAAAAAAAAATAAACTTAAACTCGGTCTTGCTCTATAATTATCGACCATTATCTAACTTAACGCTTTTGGCAAAGGGCCTACAAAGGAATGTTCCCTTCCAGTTACAAGATCACTTATGTGCAAATACCCTCTATGAGCTGTTTCAGTCTGGGTTCAGATCGATGCAGAGTACAGAAGCTGCTCTTATTAGGGTTACTAATGATCTGCTGATGTCTGCTGACTCTTATTTATCCATTCTTGTCTTGCTGAACCCCAGTGCTGCCTTTGATCATATGCTCTTGCAGAAAAGATTAGAGAGATTTGTTGATATTACCTCTACTGTTTTTTTCAGTTTCATAGAAATTCTTATCTACAATTGATAGGTATCTATCTACAGTATGTGCTACCATTGAGTCAGATTCTTTGTAGGTAGTGTGCCATCAATTAGTATTTCTATGCTGATGACATTCAACATTTATGTTTGTGCAAAATGTGTCATTAATCAAAGCTTGTCACACTGCTTAGATTATGTTATAAATAAATGTGACAAAATATTTTATATCTGTACTCAGACAAGACTAGGGTTAAAGTAGTTCAAGTAGGTAGCTGCATCAGCATGCATAGGCTGCAAAGGAACAAGTAAAGGTTTATTCCATGCTGAAAAGAGAGGAAAAGAAACACAACGTTTTACTTGTTCCTTTGCAAGACTAAGGTTATGCTGATTTGCTATCAACTCTGCAAAATTGTTAACCTTAGTTTGGCCATTATACTGTATGTTCCTTGAATAGGTCCAAGTTGTCAGGTCAGGAATCTTTGTTTCATCTTTGATCCAAATCTTGCATCTAAATATCATACTTTGAATATTTTTTCAAGGTGCTTTTTTCATTTTTAAATATTGCACATATCAATTCTCATATTTCCCAAACTGATTCAGAAAAGCAAATGCATGCTTTACTCTAATTCAAGCCTGACTGTTGCAATGCAGTACTAGCTGATGTATCCAAACATTCTTAATAAATTGCAGCATATTATGGATTCAGCGGCTTGGGTCTTAACAAAAACTAAAATGAGCATGAACGCATGAGCATTAATAATCTGTTTTAGCTTCCTTGCAGAGGCACCCTGTGGATATTTGAATGAAATTACTGAGGCTTTCCTTTAAGGGCTTGAACGGTTTTGCTCTAGTTGTGTGAGAACTAGTTCCCAGTACACCAGCATTTTGTTCTGACCCTTACCTTTCAGTTCACAAAACTAGGTATTTGGACACTGGGAAACTATGATTCCTGGATTCCAAGCATATGGAATAAAGGCCCAGACCATCCCATATCTATACAAGTCAGTCAGCAACTCCTTTCTCATAATTAATTTGATGTTCTAACCTTTGTGTTTGTTCAGTTTACTGTGTTCATCTGCATATACAATTCCTGCCTCTAATGCTTTATTGTAAAGCAACTTGAGATGATGTTCAGTATCAAGAAAGTCAGTATACTCTATAAAATAAAAATGGTGATAATGATTATTGTTGTTGGTAGTGGTGTTCATGGACTGGGTGCATAGACAGAGATGCATGTCTCTGTGTAAAACAAAGAGCACTAATCAGTTTGAATATTAGTCAAGGTTACAATGAAGGGCTCAATCAAAATCACAGAACCTAAGGAAACAAAACATTTTGTAAAAGTGTCCTGTGATCATGAAACTATTCCTTTGATCTCTTTTATAAATGACATTATTTTAAACCTTCTCTGAATGCCATCGGCACATCTCTATTTGAACTTGCCCACGTAAAATACTGCTTTGTTAGACTTGATTTCCATTTAATCTTTTCGTTCTTGCCTCATTACCTCAGTGCAAGAGAAGAAGATTGTCCTTTTCTTCATTTAGATTCCCTGGGGTGCTAATGAACCTATATCCTGCACAGTATATTAACCCATATTCTATTATCTATCATAACCTTCCAATGAATATTCCAGACTTGAATTCAGCTGTGGCTAGCTATGTAGAAAAGTGTCTAGCTTTTTTCTTGCTTTTATTTTTCCTGCAAAATAAAATGCCTGAAAAAGGCTGTTCTAGATGATTTTTAGATTTAGTGCTTCACAACACACTTTCATGTTCACTCGTTTTGTTTCAAATTTCAAAATTCACAAGTCTATAAACATCTGTCACAGGGAAATCATCGAAGATCTGCTTAAAATTTGAATTTGAGTCTAAGCAAATGGGAGAAGTGGTGCAATTAATTTACTGTGTGATTAACGCAATTTGCTTAGGTTTAAACAATTGCACTGTAGCAGGCTCATTTTCGCTGAGGTGATGTATTTTGAATAAATATTTGTAAACCTCTCCTAGGCAACCACTCCAACTTAATTAATGACACTTCACACAACTAAATCTCGCCCTGGCTGTACAACACTTTACCACATACGCACAGCAGGAGTACAGGGTGAACAATCAACCAGCCTCACACCTGTGTGCTGCAGTGCTCTGCTCAATATAAACAGCATCTGTGGATAAGATAGCAACACAGTAAGCAGTAAAGTGGGTTGATTAGAGAGCAAGCAGTTTAAAATAACACTTTAATGGGTTTCTTATCACTCCCTTAACTTTGTATTATGCTTGCTATGGTTCTGAAAGGTTCTGACATTTTTTTAAATAACACTCAAGTATTCTTCTCAAATCTTTTAATCTATAATACAAATAAATTAATGTATGTATATATTTACATCATATTCAGTTACCTGTACACTGTCTTGTTAATCTGAGCCAAAATTTAAAGACCCATTGAATTTAAAACATGATAAACGTTAGCTGACGTCCTCAATGTTTAAAAAACTTTTTCAAGATTTTTTTCAAGAAGAAAACTTAATTTAAAAAAACCTGAGGGGAAAATTAATCTAAAATAAAGAGTAATTAGTGAGAGACACTACACTGCAGGTCAGTAGGCCAATTGAAATACTGCAAAGTTCGAATATACTGTATTAGACCAATTAGCTGTTTTAAAGATATCAGAAGACAGAAATTAAAGACAAACTTTTCATCTAACAAAAATATTTTAAAAGCCACACCTGTGTCTTTTGAGACTATTTTTATTACAGTGAAGTGAAAATGTATTTTAAGATATTTAAAAAAAAAGGATTGCTGAAGATTATACTAAAATCTAGCAAGAACTTTATTTTCATTTGCTGTTCATAGAAGTGAAAATAAGACTATAGTCTTTGTGGTGGAGGAGGGGAGTTCCCATTACTGTCTGGAAAAGCACTATATAAGTGTAAGCAATTACTATTATTATAATTAATTATATAAAAACACTTCTAATGTGTCACCTAAAGGTGAACACAGTTTTATTATATAGCATTGTTGATTCATGGAGCTCATCTGATTCCTCCTCAACAAGGACAAACCAGAAATACTGTAATTATTTACTTGCATTTGTATAATACTTTTTCCACCCCCAAAGAATCCTAAAGAACTTTTCCTATATTAGGGGATATTCCTCATCCACTACTGAAGTGTAGCGCTCACCTTGGTGACATGCAGTATTCATTCTTTACCAGCAGCTCCAGTACACTGTATATCAGGTGAAGAAATGAGAAATTGCTTCTTCAATTGAAATAAAGGGGATCTTTTGGAGGCATTATACAGTACATTCTCATGCTTAAAGGAATGTCTTACTGGATTGGAGTCAGAGAGCCTCGTCTTTGGAACCTACTGCAGATCTCCCAGAAAAAAAGAGGACCGTACAAGTCTGTGGGATGGCCCTCTAGTCAGGGATGCAGGCCAGAAAACTGAAAGGCTGATGTGCCAAACAGGGAAAGAGCCACCAGGAATCACAGCAGTGTTTCTCCCCAAATGCTTCTTTGAGAGGAGGGGTGTCACCGAGGTCCTTAGTCATTAGTCCTTTCTCATCTGAGTAACCACAGCTGCAGTGGACAGTCCCAGTCAGAGCCCAAGAAGAAAGGAATCCACAGGGAGCTCAGGATAATGGGGTGATGCTCTACAAGCATCGGAGCAAATTCATGATGCCTGGCTCCCTTGGAAAAAAAGGAGAAGGCTCTGCTGGGGCACTGGAAGGTGGATAGGAAATCAACAAACTAGAAAAAGAGAAAAGTGACCCAGGCAGCCCCAAAAACAGGAGGTGAGAGAAAGCAAAATAAGTCCTGTTGGTCTGGAGAGAAGAAAATTGCCCCTTGAGAGAAGCCAGAATGGTGGTAGAGATGAGGGCAATCTTAGAGAAAACTAAAGTGCGGGACTCTTATGGAACAGGAGTGGTGCTACCAGGCTGAGGGACAGATAACTGCATGTAGAGAGTCTTTGGGTCCTGAACGATGAAGGCAGCCTCCTGAAGCGACTCAGAACCGCTGGGGAAGAGGCGGCCAGCGGAAAAGAGATCACAATTCCAGGAAGAAGGCAATGAGCCACTGTGAAGACTGGAGTGTTGACCGGAGTGAGGAAGCTGCAGTGCAGGTGGAGTGAGACTTGATGCTGGTGCTGCAGTGGAAGTTGCAGTGGTGGAGCAGGCTTTAAATGCACAGGCTGCTTCAGTGGAGAAGGGCAATGGAAGTTAGCAGAGAGCCCTGGAGATCAGGAGCCTGGGCTGCCCTTTGACCGGGATTGGGTAACCTCAAATTTTGGGGTGTCGCTCACTTTGATTTGGGGAGCTGACTCTGAGTTCCCAGGAAAAGGAGGACACATGGGTCTAGTATTTCAGGGCGAATTGATTCTGCAGTAAACCCAGAACAGCTTAGCTCGCTGCAGCTTCAGGCTGCTGGACTGGAGAAATATGGAGAGTCTAGAAGTAGTACTGCAACTGGGATGAGAAGTGGAGAAGAAATGGATATGACAATGTGAAGTAATTGCTCATTAAGACAGATCACTAGAAGGGGATATGATCAGAGTGGTGAATTCTGGAAAACCATGAGCCTTTGTGTGAATGTTATGGTTTCCTAGGGCAACAATGGGCAAAGAGACGTTGCAGAATAGAGGTCATAACACCATAAACACAAAAGCTCCCTGGCTGAACATTTTGTGCACCTTTTTAACCATTTGACTCTCTGCTTTATTGCAGAAGGACGGGTTTCAGGTTTGTTATTGTTGGGATCTTATTATCATTGCTTCATGTCCTCTGAAATTCTGCACAACTGCAGCAGTTTTGTCCCCCCTTTTCCCTTTCTTTCTGTCTCTTCCTAACCTTGCTTACACTGCTCTCCCTCCTTACCTTTTTTTTTCTGTTTCAGGTTGAGCATCCAACTCTCAGTACCTACAGCCCCAGCCATTATATGCTGTTTTGTCTCTTCCCCTCTCCCCAATCCTTCTTTTCGCTGTCTCCCACTCTACCCTTTGGGTAAGGACCCAAGGCATCAGTCTGTACTGGATTCGGGTTCATACCCATAATGCCCCTAACGTGGGGAGCCTAGGGTTCCAGCGATGGGTTCCCCATCCCATTTTCACCTCCTTCAGTTTGTCACGCCCTCTGCAGCCAGAGGTCGCTCCTTCACTGTCCTGTCTTTCATTTCCAGTTCTTTGCTGTCCTTCCGGTGTTGCTCTCTCCCTCTGGGACTATATATTTCCAGGTCTTGCACTCCGCACTTGCTCAGCATTGATGTTCGGATGTCTTGAGACCCGCCTAGCACCAGGTCGCCCCACGTCCGCTACCTGATAGGTTTCTATACGGCACTCCTGAACTATTTGCACTATCGAGCCCGGGCCTTTTTCACGTTCCGCCACTACGCATAGGGTCATTTTCTGCTCTCCTGCCTCTCCACGGTTCGTCCCGTTTTCAGACATCTGTGACACAGTTAGTATACACTAACTCAACTCAACTCAACTCTCAACTCTTTCCCCCTCCGAAAGCTTCCAAATGCATGCATAACTAATATTCCTTCTTTTTGTGGGTTCAGCATGGAATATGTTCTCATCTCCGCTGTCTAGCAATCTTCAATAAGCGCCAGCTGTCTTCCAGTTTCTGTGCCCAGCTACTCTTCCAGGTCACCACAGTGTCTTCTGCTGCACATCACAGAGTTCTGTTTTCAAGCTTGTCCCTCTAGACCCTGTTAGTGCTTCTAACCCCTTGCACTGCCACCAGTTCTCTGACTCACCTTCTGACATCCACATCATAGTGCTTGTTATACTGTACACTGCATATCTGAATCTGGTCATTCAATGAAGCTCAAGCCTGAATCACACACACTTCTTATGCACTGCATATCCAAATTTACATGATCAAACAAGCTGAAGGCCAAATTCTATGCACTTTTATTTGTTCCAGGCTACAAGCAAGTTCTGCTCAGGTTTGGCCAAATCGCAGCTGAACCGATTCATCTGTGTTTCATCTGTGTTTTGGGGTGGGAGGTTAACAGCACTAATCTCTGACCAGCGCTGTCATTTCCTCAGCCAGGTGAATTCAAACAAAAGTATTGAACACGCTATCACTTCATGTTTGTTGGCTCATTCCATCATTATTAGAATTGGACCGAACAACAACAAAAGTAATTCTCTATTCCATATCATATTCTGCACAATATGACAATGAGAGTATTTTCAAAAAAAATGTGGGTTGATAAATAATGATTTAAAGTAAACAAGTAAAAGAACAGCATAGTGTGCAGTGGTTAGCACTGCTGCCCTGCAGCACTGGGGCCCTGGATCCAATTCCAGACCTGGGGCGCAACCTGTGTGGAGTTTCTATGTAATGCCTGTGTTTACATGGGTTTCCTCCGGATGCTCCTTTTTTCTCCCACTGTCCAAAGATAGGTTGGTACGTTGTTAGGTTAAATGACTTTTGCAAAAACTGGTGTGAGTGTGTGTCTGCCCTGCAATGGACAGGCTTCCCTTCCAGATTATATCGTGCCTTGCACCCAATATATTTAGCTCCCCCTCAACCCTGTATTACATAAAATAGTTAGACAATGGATGGGAAAACATGTCTAAAACCCCAAGCTGACAAAGCAAAAATTTGAACTCATTTGAACTTTCTCATATGCAGTACATCAATCATTATTTGTGCCAGGTAAATGCTGAGAGGTGCAATTTAGATATATCTATTCTGCTTCTTTGGATTCAAAGCTTTATCTGCAATATTTGGATTCTGCCACAAATAGTATTAATAACACAAGTTTTTAACCACCTATAGCAATTACATCCATTTGCATTTTGTTTCCTTTAATACCTGTGAAATCAATGAATGATTAACTATGGCTGTGTAGACTAATAGAGACAAGAAAACCAAAATATAAAGGTTTTGTATTTAAAGTATTCATTCCAGGATTTTATTTTTTAAAATCTTAAAACCTTGAAGATGACTGATCACATTGCTATTTAACTACTAGAAAGCCTAATTATCATTGCAAGACTGCATTCTTTCTATGGCAATTACCAATTACTTACCTCATATTACAGTTTACTTTTTGGATTCATTTTGCCTCTAACGGAAGATTTGAAATGAACAAATACAACCCATTAGGCAAAGCAGAAATGTCTACAATATGAATGTCAAGATTCAGAGAGAGTCTTAGCTATACATACATGTTTAATAAGTTACTGTCATCCTGGGGACATGTAGCCCATATTGGACAATTTAGTGCATTCTGGGAAACCTAGCAAATATGTAATATTTGGCAGATCAACATTAATAAATCCCCACGGAATCACCAGTGTGTTATAAAATGCATTTTCTCTAATGTTGTGTGAGGAGAACACTGTGGTTGCCTGTGTGTGGGTGTGTATTTAGACAGTTCTCTAAAAACACTCTTTCCAAGGCCTTCAAAAGCAAAGAATATTCTAAATTACAAATGAATTCGCTTTTGAGCATCAACACTTGTCGTTTCTATGGTGACTAGGCATGCAGGTTTTACTTAGCTGAAACCAGAAAAAAATTCAATATACTGTACTTGTCTTTTATAAAATAAAATATAACATAAAATACTGATAGTAATTATTAAGTATACCCTTTTCAAAATGAGAAAGATATATAGTCTTAATAATCCAAAATTTTCATACAGTAAGGTGAAGTGGACAAAATTCTGTTTAATTTTTTGTTTTGAATTAACAGACAACCTATTTTGAAAAGCATTATGAAAGATTCAAAAGCTTTTGTCTCCTAGCATAAGTTCATATGAAAGGTTCTGAAATATTTGAATGACAATAATAAAAGTAGAGAATATTAATATTGAAACCAGTTGTATTATTCTAATCTGATATGAGGATTTTTTTTATTTGCCCAAGGCAATCCCACATGAATTAATGAGTTTTTAAATCTCTAGGTGTAGCATTTATCTTTTCATCTTCACAACCTAAATGAAATGCGTGACTAAAAGGTTAAATGCGAGTTAGTTGTCAATTGCTAGCTCTTTTGGCACATTTTCACCTCACATGCACAGTAGTCACCAAAAATGGCACATCCAGTGTGAAAATGTGTAAAGTACAAGGCATTGTTATTGTAAAACCAAACAAGAGAAGCAAATCAATTGAAACAAAATTGATGACATGGAACATTGACATTTTCCAAATGTATGTAAATATTAGTATTCAAAGAAAGTGATCATAAATGGCTAAAGCACTAAGGGAGAGCCAAGATTAAAACTATTGCTTTCCAAGCACATGGAAGAATCAAGAACACAACTGTACAGACAGCAGCATCAGTCCTTTATTTCTCCTTTTTCACTTACTCATTCCTTTCACTCTTAGTGTCTACCAACTGAATCTATAATCGATTTTCTTAGATCTCCACACACATATGGCAAGAATAAGTTGGTGGAGGTATTTTATGAGGCTTAGCACTGGCTATCTAGAAACCATGCCATTGTTTTGCAGTAGCACTAGTAAGGAATAAAGAAGGGCAAGGATTGAATTTCCAGATCAAAACTTACAAGTTACACTGATGTGACTTATACTAATCGTAATACTGTATACACAGTATAGTTGTTGTTTAGCACATCAGAATCATGAGCGATTGGATTATATTAAATCATTTTGCAGAACAAAAGAGAACATATAGGCTATTCAATTTTGTTATGCTATTTGAGAAATGGTAGGTTTTTATTAAATGTCAGATATCTTGCATTTTATTCAAATTTCATTCCCTTTACAGAGATCAGAAATTAGTTTTCATGCTATATGCAGGCACATTCATTTCATGAGAAATAACTTAAATGAAGAGAATAGCACTTCAAGAACATGCTGTAATTTTGCATACTAATTTTAGTGGTGACATTTCTATAAACCTTCAGTTGTAGTAAATTAAACACACTCACAAATGTGCTCTTCATTGTACTTCATTAAAGTCACAGCTTACAATGTCTGTTACTCACAGAAAGCAGAAAACACTATACAGTAGTTAAACCTAAGTCATTGTAACTTGACTCTTACAATTAAGCATTATCTGAAGCCATAGAAAACTCTATAAAGGCAATCATGGCGAAACTGTAGTATCCTTTTACTGGTCTATTAACCTAATGACACAGGAATTTGGGTCATTAGCTTAGTCTTTTGTTCTTGTTCACTTGGTTTTTCTGGAGATGTTTCTCACTCCTAAGTAGAACTAAAGTCCAAAAGAAAATAAATAGATTATGTTATAAGCAGCACGATTTACTTTTCATTTCATGCATGAGGGAAAGCTCTGTGAATCAACGGATACTCATGACAAAAGTAAATTATTCGTTTTTATACATGGTAGTGAATGCTGATGAAACACACTTTGTATTTCTTTAAATAGAAAAAGATTCCTTTTTGCTTAATTTGACTCAGATTAGAGTTATTCCGTCGGCTCAGCTCATGTTTGCATACTCATGAGTGAAATTAACCTGGCACAGATTCTAAAAGTGAAAACGTAAATTATATGCGCATGTAGTGTGCAAATATCAAATAGAATTTCTGTTATCAGCATCACAGGATGCACAATGGGCAATTTGATAAAGGAGGTTATGCAAAGAGCAGGAGCTAGTGGATCAGAATCATTGATCTGAAGCAGTTTAATCCGAAAGTGATTACATGTAATTAGCCACTCTTCTGCGTAGGATTTAAGAAATGCATCAAACTAAAGTCTAATATCCTGTCTTTACTTATTGCCCTGACAGCAGTTTTGTTGATGTTTTCAGTCTACTCTATTCATAAATGCTTGTTATTGCAGACCAGTGCAGTGCTTTTTCATTTAAATTACAAGTAAACAGTTACTTTATTACATATCTTACGCAAGTAATGCTACCGTGTTTTATGCTTTAACATTCAGTTCTGCATCAAAGAGCAGAAGCCAGCAGCCATATCACCCTGCAACTCACAACTGGCAACCCACTGAAGCTAAGCAGGTGTGAGCCTGGTCAGTACCTGGATGGGAGACCTCCTGGGAAAAACTAAGGTTGCTGCTGGAAGAGGTGTTAGTGGGGCCAGCAGGGGGCGCTCACCCTGCGGTCCATGTGGGTCCTAATGCCCCAGTGTAGTGACGGGGACACTATACTGTAAACAGGCGCCGTCCTTCGGATGAGACGTAAAACCGAGGTCCTGACTCTCTGTGGTCATTAAAAATCCCAGGGCGCTTCTCGAAAAAGAGTAGGGGTGTAACCCCGGTGTCCTGGCCAAATTTCCCCCCTGGCCTTTACCCCATCATGGCCTCCTAATAATCCCCCTCTATGAATTGGCTACATTACTCTGCTCTCCTCCCCACTGATAGCTGATGTGTGGTGAGCGTTCTGGCGCACTATGGCTGCCGTCGCATCATCCAGGTGGATGCTGCACATTGGTGGTGGTGGAGGGGAGACCCCATTACCTGTAAAGCGCTTTGAGTGGAGTGTCCAGAAAAGCGCTATATAAGTGTAAGCAATTATTATTATTATCAGGGGTGTCATTATCCCACAAATCAATTCCAGGACTAACATCATACCCCCAAAAAGTGTCTTTTAATTTAGAAATTGGCAGATGTAGGAATATTCCCATCTGTTCATAGTAACATTGTAATTTTATGGAAAACAGTGAGAAAGAACTGTGAATTTTATAAATTTTATAAAAAAAAGACTAGGTATGTCCCCAGACACAACTATGAGACTTCATGCTGTAAGCATGAGCTGAGTGATTAACAAATAAGACTTTAAATTAGGATTGTGCTTCTGAAGTGATTGGTTGAGTATTGCAGAAATAAAAGTGGTTTCTGTGCTGATGTAAAGTGCGTGATAAATGCATTGCTCTAGGCACCTTTGATTAAATTAATAAAGCAATTCTAGTTTTTTTTATCAGATCTCTCATTCCTACTTTTTTTATGAAATGCATTACACAGCAAGTACCTAAACACTTTCATCAAATTATAATGGGAAGCGGGACAAGTAATAAATTAGACGTATTTGCAGCAAGCAAAGATAACACATATTATGGTATATTTACGAATGAAATTTCTCAAACATATTACAACAATTTTTACACCATAATCTTAAAAACAGGCAATTTGTGACTGGAGACTCTGTTTCCAGATCACCTGGCACTCGTGAGGTATCCACACGTGTACACACACACAAACATTTCACTATCTAAACAAAGGCGATAACTCTGGTTTCCAACGTAAACAAACTACAGTAGTGTGGAACTCCGGGGATAGCCATGCTTGCTCTGTAGGTGCACACACAGAGTTCAGTAAGGTTGTTCCCGTATTATCAACATTAAACATTATCTCAAACCAAACACCTGTTTTCCTTTGTTTTAGAAGTGAAATGAACCAAATCGGTGATCAATTCATGTGTTTAAAATAAACAAGTTGTAAGGATTTCTCACCGGCAAAATGGTATCTCCCGCAACCTGTAGAACCCAAACTTCGGCATGGCTAGCTTAGTAGTAGTGCCTGTTTCTGGGATACGCATGCGTGGATTGATTTGTAAGAAGATACCATTAAGAGGGGGTAGCATTTTCTTAAACAATATTTATGTACATAAAAGGAGTATGGTATTTTATTTTTGGTAATAATATGTTCATTGTTTAGTTGTGTACTCAATGGAGTAATGTGTATATCAGAATTCTGATTATTATTTTGTAAAATTATTTTTGCTTTATAATGGAATATAGTGGGAGCAGTTTAACCTAGAAAAGAAGCTCTTCAAGATAGGAGGGGGGAGATAGAAGAAAGTTGGCGGTGGGGTAGAATAGGAGCTGCCTACTGTAGTAAAGTGATATATATTGTAAACGCTTCGTGGTCCACGTGGGTGCCCTCGCCGCTGCAGCATCAGGTCAGCACCCCACCATCGGGGACTCAAACCCAGGCCTCCGGCGTTGCTCAACAGGGACCCAGCCTCTTGAGCAAAAGGGAAATCTCCCGTCAGCCCAGCAGCTGCGGTCCCTGCTATCCACAGGGAAGGGTGGTGACGTCACCGCTCTGTTAAGCCAGCTCTCACAAGCAATGGAGGCCGTATGCGTTACACTCTCCCCCGCTTAACTCACCGTCCTCGGCAAAGGGCTATCCCATCCCACTCTGACACCATTGTAATGCTACTGGGTTCACGTGGGCGCCCTCGCTGCTACCGCATCAGGTCAGTCCTTCACCATCAGGGACTCAAACCCGGGCCTCCGGCGTCACTCAACAGGGACCCAACCTCTTGAGCCAAAGGGAAATCTCCCGTCAGCCCGGCGGCTGCGGTCCCTGCTTTCCACAGGGAAGGGCGGTGACGTCACTGCTCTGGTAAGCCAGCTCTCGCAAGCAATGGAGGTCGTATGTGTTACAATGTGTAAATAAATGTATAAGTATTACTTGGAATTACAAGTAATAGTCCATCAGATGGCTCTATCCCATTTTCCTAAGTCATATGAGTCACCCGGCGGTTATAGTTTTGGCGCCAGAAAGCAAAGGAGAAAACCGGGAAGAACTGCGGGAGCTTGGTGACAGTTGAAGAGAGCTAGCATGAGAGAAAGATGTCAGATCGGTAGTCTAATGTCATGTACAAACAAACTTAACTTTAATATATAATTCATTGTTCCACACCCGCCTCCGCGTCATTCTTTGTTTCATGTGAAGATACACCACCTACAACAATCATATTTTTTTTACATTAATTAATGTTTATATTATTCTACTATAACTCTGTGGGTTTTTTTTCCAGGTTAGTTTGTATTTTTCACTTTTTTGGGGGGTGTGGACTTTGGGAACACAGTTCCTCTTAATAAACACCATTGCACGTCTTTGCAATTGTGGCTGCGCCATCGTTATTGCTGCATTCCATCTGTGCCTCTAAACTCTTCAAGGAGGAGACTGTGACAGTTTTTTGTATAGCTTTTGTGGAACTATATATACTGTACTTAACAGTTTGAAAGGAAGGTTAAAGTGTGGTTTACAGAATAAAAGGCGTAGAAAAGAAAACAATCTCCTGTGTTGCTCACAAGGTTTAAATGATTGAAAAAGTAGTTATGTGTTGTTTATGTTGCATATGCAACCTGGCACAAAGCATGGTGTACAGTTCATATGGTATCCAATGGTAGCCACACACTACAAATGTTGCTAGACTTTCATAGTATGCTCCCTTTTGATTAATTCTTTTAATAAAAAATATTAATTCACATAATGAGTTTACCTTATCATTACTAATGCATTGTCTTATGGCAGTGCACCTGCTGATCCACCTGACACAAAGAACTTGGTCATTTTTTTTTTTGCAGTTCGAAGTTTATTGTGATACATACAGTAATTAAGATCAAATGCTAAGGTTAAAATTTTTCAGAGTATAATAAATCAAATACACAACAGAAGTATCATTTTAACACCTCAAAACCCCCGCCACCACCCAAAGAGGCAGTACTTTCCACTGCTTTCCTTTCTAAAACGCTCCAAAAGTGAAATCACACAGGACTGCTGGAAGTACACTGTAATAAGCACTGTCTACAGCAGAGCTGCATGCTTCCAGTATAATATATACAGCATATATACACTGAACAAAACATATTTCTTATTCTAATTCTTGTAACTTCCCTCAAATGAACGTAACTAAGAAACAATACTGAAAAATATTTGTATGTACTGTTTCTTCAGCCAGCGTCAACTCCCACGTGTGACAATTAAAAAATACAATATAAAAAAATATTTACGACCTTTAAAGTTAATATAAACCTTAATTTCAGACAAGGAAAATGGTCTTATCTGATTAATGAAAACCCACTTAGGGGCCTATGTTGACCCCTATAGCCATTATAAAGCTATTGATTGTTTCAAGGAACAGAGAGTACAGCTGCTCTTCCCTACTCATTGTACACAGTGTACTGTATGTGAATACAGTAGACTGTACAGAGCATAGCCTGTGTATTTTTCTTTACTTTTTCTTCGCAGGGTTCAGATCACACTGGTACCTGGCTCCAATAAAGAGATGCAGAACAGATAAGAACTCACAACAAGTGAGTTCAGCAGGTGAGATTTACAAGTATCTTAACACTGATAGTTAAGACACTGTTGTGGACAAAAAAGAATCAGCTGGTGGAAGCATTTGAGAAATGGTAGTCTTGAAGATGAAAACAATTCTTATCATAAACATTTAAGACCTAAGGTGGCTACTTCCAGCTCAGACTTTCCTATTTTATGTCTATAGTTTATGTTTTTATCACCTGCATGCAGTATTCTGCATGTAATATTTAGTCTTAATATTAATATTTATTTCTGTGGCTTTGTCTATCCTTTAACTTGGACTGCACTGTAAGAATAAAAGTTGAGGCAGCTTTACATTACCTGGTGTTAAATTCAGAGGCTTTCGAAAACATACCATTAGTACCACGGAAAAAAAAAATCGATTTGTACTACTTTGTTATTTTTATACATTTGTTTTTTTCATTAGCATGACTAGAATTAAGATATTTATTCTGTAAGCACAAGACAGTACAAATGATTCTAATAATGTTCAAATTTAGAAAGGATATTACAACACTAAACCATTTCTTGTAATGAGACTTGGGGGAACCACTATACTGTAAAACCATTAGATTACAGGGTTTTGGAAAGACTACATCAGTGAGTTTATACTTAGTCATATTGATTTGTTGAATGGTGAATGAAAAAGCTGCTAAAACTGCTAATACTTTTTATACATTTAAAAATGAATCTACACGTTGTTAGATGCATTTACAAATGTTAGAATGGACATTTTCAAGTTAAGGTCAATTGACTATGCAGTCTTGACATGCTAAAGAGTTTAGTATAATCATTCCTTGCACACAGATGACAAAAGATGCAAATATTTTCAGTGATATTAGTCAATGATTGTATAATTATCCCAATACTATTAAGATGGATAAACTACACAGCCAGGAGTTGCACATGGTTGCTCACACTTTAGCACCGCGGGCTTCAGAGTCACTCAACTGCATTCCCCCAACAGAGGAGAAGTCAGCTGCATCAAACTGCTGGGCATCCCTGCATACACAAATTCACTGGATACACAAAAAAATCCAAACAGTCACAACCCAGCAGTGTGTGCTCTCTTGGGTGTAGGCCTGAGATTAATTGTCCAGGGGTAATCTTGGTTACTGACAAAACAGTGACCTCTGAGTTTTCCCAGGGTCCTGCTGGCTTCTTGTGACCTTGGTAAGGGATGCACCTTTCCATCAATTACTGCTGAAGGTCCTGTATGCCATTGCAGAGCTTGTAACATGCCCAAAACAGAAAAGGCTCAAAGCTGAATAGTTCACACTTCCTGTGTGAACTTCCTAATTCTGCCCATGTGGGTACAAGGACATCAGTGTGAGCCAAGACAAAGCTATACTAGTAAATTACAAATTATTAAAACAAAGAAAACGATCCACACAATGCACAAATGGGAAAAAAATTACTTTAATAAAGCTGTAACTTTTATGTTGTACATAGAACTCTGTCTGGATACTTGGGCCTAGAGCAAAACTGTTTTCTGTGCTTTGCTTTCTTGTCCCCTTGCAGATTGAACAGTGAACTGTACTGTTGTTTCACTTTGCAGAAAATATAAACAAGCTTCATGTTTCAGCCTTTAATGAGTATTTTGGAGAGCATTCAATTCACCATTCCCATTTTTTCACATTCATTGCTTTCAATGCTTTTGTTTACATGCTAAAATAAAATGTCAGGAAACACTTAGTAGCACACTCAGGGGTGGGATGCTGTAACAGGATCTTTAAAGAGATGGATCTCAGGTACAACAAAGACACTCAGGCAGCCATGAAATAAAAGATTAGTAATCTCTTATTGACAGTGTGGGGATACACGCCAAAACAAAACCTCACAACAAACCAAAAGCCTTAGCTTTTCTTTGAGCTCTAGCTAATTTGTGCTGTTCTCCTCTAAATCACAGCTGGGTAACTACACTGGATACTAGCTTCTCCTCTCAAGTAAACTTCTCAAAACTTCAGTTATTTCTCAGACTACTCCAAAACTCACATCATTCACTTCCTTTTGCTCCCTTCACACTTTGTGCAGCACATTGCAGACACTTTGCTCTCTGACATTGCTTTTTCAAAGACACACACAAAGAGGAAAAAAGGCAGACACTAAAGAAGCATGTATCAAAATTGCTCATATTTCCAGCCAATGAGGTTAAATTCTGATTGCATCACCGGGTGAGGTGATAAACTGCAAAATGTAATGTTTGATTACTTTTCAGATCATGATGAGAACATAACAAACTATTGCTTCTTTTGCACTCACTGTGATTCCTTACTGACCCTGCTGTGGGGATCTGACCTACAGTAGAGTATGGAAAAACACGTACAGTATAAGTCATCCTGGTTTGCACATTTGTGCCAAATCACAAAGACAACACAAGGAAACTGTCTTACTGTAAAAGGAAAAAAAAGAGCTCGTAATATTTCTGGTAAGTACTGTACCAGCGCAACCATTCTATTCAGTTTATTGGGTTTACATTGAACAGAAAAAGTATCCTGTCCACTAAAAATAACACAAGCTCCTTGTTGTTGCTTATTACATCTATTTTATTCATTCATATATATATTTTACCAAGAAGTTAAGATCTTGAGAAAATAAACCTTACTCATTAGAATTAATGATCCATACTTGCCATTTTTAGTAGGTATCATTTTCTGAACTGAAGCTTTAGTTTGATTAAACATAAATATTTGACTTGTGTAGAAGAAAAAGGATTTGGAGAATTTGTGGATAACCTAATTCATTCTTATTCTGATTCCATCAGATCTCACAAGAAAAGCAAGATGGGACCTGGTTAATACTGGGATAAGAGAGCTATAAAAGAAAATCAGACTCCTAAAAAAATCAAATCAGTCTGATCTTTTGTCTGCTTGGTCATTAAAAATCTCAAGGTGCGGTTTGAATGAGCTTGGGTGTTACCCACTAGTCCCAGCTTAATTCCACTTTTGGCTGGCACAAAAAATGCCTGCCTGTATCTGCTTCTTAATGCAGTTGTTTAAGTAATTTGTTACTTTTGCTATGCAGTGGGGTTGGTGTACAGTAAATCACCCAGGTAAGTGCTACACTAAAGTCTTAGAAGAAGTGAGCCATCTCCTACACTCCATATGTAGTACAGTAGGTACTGGGTGTTTCTCAAAAAGAGTAGGGGTGTAACCCCAGTGTCCTGGCAAAAATTTCCCATTGGCCCTTACCAATCATGGCCTCCTTATAATCCCCATCTCTGAATTGGCTTCATTACTCTGCTCTCCTCCCCACTAATATCTGATGTGTGGTGAGCGTTCTGGCGCACTATGGCTGCCGTCGCATCATCCAGGTGGATGCTGCACATTGGTGGTGGAAGGGAGTCCCCATTACCTGTAAAGCACTTTGAGTGGAGTGTCCAGAAAAGCGCTATATAATTGCAAGCAATTATTATTATTATTACTGTACAGTATATGATATATCCTAAATGCAAAGGGATCATAATTATTACTGTTAAATATTAGAATTAAGCATTCAGAAGAAGGCTCAATAGCTGAAACTTTGTGCTTCTTGATTCTACTTTTCACAGCGGAATTAACCTTTATTTGTTCCCTTGCAGCCAACACAGGCTGAAGTACAGTAGTTGCCCAGTTGAAACTACTATGTATATAGTACGTTATAACATTGATTAGTTAAACAATCTGATAAATCTTTCTCCTTCAAGAATACAGTCTAGACGTTTTCAACATGAATAGGACATTGCAGAACCTTAAAAGCTTCAATGTGGCCAAATATAATCAGGCTTATTCATTTAGCCTACTATTGATCATTAAGAGTGAACCCCAATCCAGGAAACAGGCCTAAATTTAGTAAATAATGAACTTTTGTTGCTAAATATGTGAACATGTATTTCATTAACTGAAGGAAATTCATTATTTACTGTCTGTAACAGTTAAGTTTCAGTTATAATATGATCAGGTGTACCATGCAGTGGAAACCTCCAATTGGGTTTTCCAATTAATTCAATATGCTGACTGTAATGATACTAGAAACACTTGTTTGCTGGTTACTTAATGATGAACACCATAGTAACACATAAGACACATACTTGTAGTGTTAAATAATGTAATTATGAATAATAACAATAAAGCATTACATTTATATACCACTACAGAATATACAGTATCTAAAGTTGTTCAATAAAGTTAATTACTGTACTAACAATTTGTAAAGCACTGAACTAAGCCCTTTTATATAAATCAATGTATGATATGAACAAGGCATTTCAGACAAATTGGGTGTTTGTTTAATGTGCAGCGGGATACAGAAGGAAAAGCCCGACAACATAAAAATACTCCTGGAGCTCACAGTGTATGAGCCCTAGGAATGACTGTGTAGCAGAGCACCATGTGTTGAAATCAGAGGGAATGGACATACAGTACACAGTAAGCTGTCCTGTCCTAAAAATTTAAACAGAAATCTTCATACAGTACCACCAGGAAAGAAGAGATCAGAGAGCTTGCTCCCAGGAGCCACATCATGCAGTCAGTGGGTAGAGATGATATTTCTGTGTCAGTCATCTTTCAATAAAGATTATGAAAGCTATGGGTTTTTTTTTCTCTAGCCGTAAAAAGGTAATTTAGGAAACAGCAAAAAAATGTGCTTCACAGGGGAACTGACCAGAGATAATTGGGAGTTCAAGTGAGTTATATCCATCATCCTGTCTTCCTTAGGAATAACACAGATGATATTGCTCTGTGTTGCATTTTGTAATTTTCATTTTCGGATAACTTTCTATACTTTAATGTCTTTTAATATTATTCATTTTAAACCTGAAAAACAGGTTTTTGTTTTACATTTATTAATATAGTCATATATTAAATAACATTTCTTCAGTTCTTTTTAAATGATTTTATTGAGACAATTCTGCATTTGACTGTGGATTATTTAGGACATTTCTTGTTTTAACTGCTGAACATGAATATTATGCACATTTACAAAGAATTAATCTGAGTCCATGAAAAATATTATATAATCATATAAAACCTGTAATCACTGTGAATATAAGACACCCCTTTGTCTTTCAAAAATACCTGGATAATGATACAATGTAGCCAATTACTTTGATAAATATAAATAATAAAGTAAGGAAATCCATATAATGTTCAATAAGAAAACTGCAATTACCCAGATGTATCACACTATACAGTACCTACAGTATGTAAGCTGTGAAGAAATTATATACAGCTGATATGGAAATGTTAGGAAAACCAGATGAATCACCTTTAGCTACAAAAAGCATAATCATTACTTCTTGCAATGGGAACTTCATTAACCTTTTTGACCATTATTGACTGATATATTCATCAGGACAATCTTACAGTGTGATCAACCAAAGGTATAGCTCTTGTCATGAGCTGGTAATAACATACTGAGCTCAGAGACACATTGTGACAAGCAGCAGAAGGGCTCCCCTGGTCCAATTAACAGAAATGTCAACAATGGGCAAACCACAGCTGTTTGTGCAAGAACAATGTGCCAAGAGATATAGATTGTCAGGTTTAGATGGCAGTTAATTTATATTTTGTCCAATCAGTGTATAACAGTGTCCATCAAGGGCATCACAGGTTATTTTGTATGCACTGCCCTTAGACCTACACCAGCACAATAATGTACAGACATGTAACTAAAGCAAATTAAATTCTTGCATGACAGCTACAGTAAATGACAAAATGTCATATAGTGATGCTTAGTTCAAGGGGATTATTGTATTCTGTCCTTCATTATCCCAGTGCTTATTTTACTTTAAGTACACCCAAAGCTTTACAGTAATTAGTAGTAGCTATTTAAGATGAGCTAAAAATGAATGGACTCTGAGAGTATTTCTTCTAACTTTACTTAAAGTATGAGCAAAATGTCTGTTTCACACTTTAACAGAAGGAATATAAAAGCTCCATAAAAGCCTAATAATCATACACACACATTCCAGAATGAAGCAGTAAGAAAATAATAAACTAATATATACTGTATGTTAAAATATAATATTCTTTACACTGTATATTATGGATTTTTGTTATCATCCATCTGACATAAGTTGTGATATGTATCAGATCTTAATATTCTGTATTAGGGCACATACGGTAATTTGCAAAATCAACAATACGGTACAGATTAGATTGTGTGGTATTTTTTCCACTAGACTAAAAAAAAATGTTAAACAAGATGTGTTTTTTCTTTGTTCTAGTTCCTTTGTTATTATTTTAAAACCTACACTACATGTAAAACATCTATTTTTATTATTTATTTAGCATGGATGTATTTTTTCCATGGGCAGATAAGAAACAAAAAGCTCTAAAAAAGAACAGAATGAAAACATACCTTTTCTTTTGTTTCTTTTGTCTACACTAGTGATTTGTTGCAGGTCAAAGGACAAGCAATTTTTGAATATTTCTGAATATTTCAAAGTTTCTTCAGATAACCATTTCATCGTTAATTAAAGAAAAACCCAATTTTGGGGGCCGGGCAGACAGTAATTGCTGCATAAAGTGTAATCATATGTAAAAGCTAAGCTATTTTTAGTCAACAAAAACAGCACGTGCTCAGATAACTATTAGAGCACATCCTGCATTACATCATTTCTTATTGTGTTTTCTTAGAAGGTGTCTTAATGCATTACTATTGTAAATTCCACATATTGCTTACAATATTAACAAAAGATGCGGTCTCCTTGTTTGATACGCTTATACTGTACATCACAAATCGCTAAAACTGCAGTATTAAAGCACGAGAAAACAAAGAGATTAAACATAGTCAATCCTCCAAATATCACCACAATGCGTCAGAACAGGAAGATAAAATATATTCGTTCTCTATCAATACAGTTAGCAATTTTTTTTAAGGTCGACCTGGATACAGCAATAATAAGTGATCGCACTGTGAAGTGATAATTCTACATTTTGGCTGTCAGAGAGGATGCTTCTCTTGCCCTCGTTGCTGGTGCTGCAGATCAGTCTTTAGGTACCACAAGGCTAAGCACAGCAGTACTTCACAGCAGGAGGAGCATTCAGTGCGCAGGAGCTGAGGAGGGGGAGAGCCTGAGAAAACTGAGCAGCCTTTTCTACATTTTTCTTCACCTGAAAGAAGACCTTCACGCTGATTCCAAAAAAAAAAACCCGCTTCAGCACCTGGCGGTCTCAAACAGCGCAACTCTCCTCAAGACCACACAAGATTTCTAAAGCCGTTACCACACCGTCCATGTTTATGATATGAACCCAGAAAAGAAGCAGAGGTTTCGGAACCGACGCATGTCCAACACCAACGCATAAAATCTGAGCTTTCGCTGCAGAAGTATGAGACCGTTTCATCGAAACAATTGCATTTGACATTTCTCTGGATCTCTTACTGAAGGAAACCTTTTGCTTGATGAAGCCCTAAAACGCTTACAACTTCAAACTGAAGGTATGGACTCTGTAGAAACTCAGCATTCAAACTCCTGAACCAACCTGTGTTGTACCAACCTGGGGAAGAGCTGATGAGTAATCTTTGGCTCTCAGAAGAGCGTACTGTTCAAAGCTGTAACAGCGGGTGATGCATCCCTATAGGCAGCAAGTCCATTGCTTCTCTGTTTCGCTTACTGTACTGAGAGAAAATTGTCAGCTGAGATTTGTTATTTTGTTTTTATGGTCTCTCTGTTGAACCGATTCAGCACTTCAGTTTTCGGCGTGTAGCGTGAAGAAATACTAAAGGTAACCCATAACGAGCAGTTCAGCAACTCGCTGCTTCCCTCATTTTAGTAACTATTAAGAGCGTGCAAAAGCCAGAGAGAACTGTACTGTAAGTCTAATTAAGGCGCTGAAAATAAATAGGACGGCAAATTGAATCCTAAGGACCATTACTCTGGCTGCTGTCATCGTATTATGTCTGCACTTCGAAAGAAATTTGGGGACGATTACCAGGTAGTGACCACTTCATCCAGTGGCTCTGGATTTAATCACCCTGCACCGAAGAGGAAGAGACAACGTTTTGTTGATAAGAACGGGCGGTGTAACGTCCAACATGGTAACCTTGGAAGTGAAACAAGCAGATACCTTTCGGATTTATTTACTACCCTAGTAGATCTGAAATGGCGCTGGAATTTATTTATTTTTATCCTGACTTACACTGTAGCGTGGCTTTTCATGGCATCGATGTGGTGGGTCATTGCATACATAAGAGGCGATCTCAACAGAGCTCATGATGACAAGTATACACCGTGTGTAGCCAACGTCTACAACTTTCCTTCGGCTTTTTTGTTCTTTATCGAGACAGAAGCTACAATAGGCTACGGCTATAGGTATATCACAGACAAATGTCCCGAAGGGATCATTTTATTCCTTTTTCAGTCTATCCTTGGATCCATCGTAGATGCCTTTTTGATCGGCTGTATGTTCATTAAGATGTCTCAGCCCAAAAAACGGGCAGAGACTTTGATGTTTAGTGAACATGCAGTTATTTCAATGAGAGATGGGAAACTGACTCTAATGTTCAGAGTCGGCAACCTGCGCAATAGCCATATGGTCTCAGCTCAGATTCGCTGCAAATTGCTTAAAGTAAGTGGCGCTGTACATTTTCTGTAGCCTTTTGTGTGTCACTGAAATCTTTACAGTAAAGTCTGTGCTTAAGGGTGACTGAGTCGATAAGTACTGTATATCATTGCACATAAATACAATGCTATTGCTGTTTACAACAGAGTAACAATTACAGTCCATAAAGTTCACTTAAGTCAGTCTTAAATTTGCTAGGATGTTTGGCATGCACACATTTCAGATCAGCCATTACTGATTTTTTAATAATTTCTTACTGCTTATGAAATTATTCAAATAGGGCACATCATAATCTTCTTTACACATATATAATATCATTTCATGTTTTATTCATTGTCTTGATTAAATTTTTTTTTGCTGATGTAATCACATCCAATAAAATTCTCACATTACGAGATACTGTACCAGAAACAAAAAATCTTTCCCTATTCGGGAAATCTTTATAAAAGAGCACTTAAAAGAAACACTTTATGCTCCTTTTGTAGAAAACTCTTTTAAGTTTTCGCTTATCTGTAATATGTACACAATATATTTAACTTCAAAGTTATAATGACACAATTCCCCTTTTCTGTCTGGAGTCGTTTAAGTGTTTGAGCTCTTTGCCAATTAACTAATGTAACGAATTCGAAAATGATTCCTCGTTCAGTTTATTGTAACACCCTTTAAAAGTACGCACTTTATACAGTATTCCTTATGAGAGATCAAAGTCACGATTCATTGCCTTTATATTCTCTGTGTATATCAAATGACTGATTGCATGAAATGCTGACAAAATGTGATCTGCTGTCACCATGGCTTGCTGAATTGCCGTGGTTTTGCTGATATTTCCCCCTTTCTCTGCACGCTTGCTTAGTCTCGGCAGACGCCTGAAGGCGAGTTTCTCCCGCTGGATCAACTAGAGTTGGATGTGGGCTTTAGCACCGGGGCAGATCAGCTTTTTCTGGTTTCCCCCCTTACAATTTGCCATGTGATCGACACCAAGAGTCCATTCTACGACCTCTCCCAGAGATCAATGCAAACTGAACAGTTTGAAATTGTTGTCATCCTAGAGGGAATCGTGGAAACCACTGGTGAGTTAGTTCAACGAGCATATTTGTACCTTTACAATTTTAATAAGACCCCCATGCATTTTCAGTGCAAGATATGATGTTTCACTATGAAGTATAACATTATATAGGTCATATATTCTGGAAATGTAATGTAGAATCCCTGATACATAAGATTTTTTTTATACTCCTATTAGAAAATATGGAATACCGATTATTTAGTGTGAAAATCTGACGGGTTTGCTGTAGAGTTACTGGTGAATTTGTGAGAACGAACTGTTAATAGTATATTGCACACTTGACATATTGCTTAGAAACACATAGAAAGCAATGATTGACCAAAAAAAAAAAAAAAACAGGTGCTATGCTCACCATTTAAATTTAAAGTTTTAATAAAATAATATTTGACCTAATTGAAGGTTGTTTAAGGAAGTTGTTATTTTATCATGATTTTAGTCTTCTTGACTATGTTAAAACAACATTTTGCAGCCTGTAATAAACTGGAATATATAAAATATGTCTTAAAAGTTAAAATCTCTAAACCCACTGGTGTCAGTGGTGCCTACATTAAGAAAAAAAATGGCTACAAATTTGATGGGGTCAAAGGTTGAACAATAACAAAATACTTTTTAAAAATTGAATATCACATTTGAGCATTGCATCTTTTTATGTAAAGAATTCTTGCCAAATATAGATTATAAAAAGTTCATCAGGAGATACACACTGAAATCCGAAGCCTTGATTAGCCGATGGACAGAAATGTAGACTCTATAGCTGTATAAAGCAAGCACTCAACAAATCTAAAATCATTCAAACAGCTTTAGTTTTAACACAACACAATAAGTATTGATGGTAAAGCAATGCATGACTGAGGATGTGCAACATTAAAGAATTAGCCCCTGGTGCAAACTAATAAGATAAATGATTGCATTTTAGCATGATTCTAAAAGGAAATGTGTATAAATATTTAAGTATTTTTCTATTTATACTGTGGAGTATTAGATAATCGTATTGAATTATTTACACACAGCTCTGTTCACATTAAGCTTTTCCGTGCTTCCTATCAAGATCACAGGGTTGCATGCAATTTGAATACATCAAATTGGTATATACACCTTGTAAGTACAAAGCTTGCATTTGATTCAGCAGTGCAAATTATTTCCGCTCCCCGTACCGGTAAGATAAAAAGCCATTGTAATACAATTATATTGGATTTATCTATATACTGTATCTACATTTACTAATGTAGATAAATTGATTATAATTTATTTTGTAAAAGCTAGCAGTTGCCTTGTTTTCCAGAAGTAATCCTCCTATAATAAGCTGATCTTTTTAGTGGAAGAGCCTTCTAAAATGTCTACTTACATGTTCTATTTATAGCTTACAATAGTGCTGTGATACTAAATGTTTTGACTAAACTATGGATTACAGGTTTTCTCAAAGCACACTTAGTTGTCCCAGAATACAATGGCCCTTTCTATTAATAAACAGAAAAGAATATTGGCGAGATTGATTCACTAAGGTACAGAACGTTGATAAGTGTCTATATAAGAAACTCTACCAGTATCATATGACTTGAGTGTAATAAACTCCATGTTTTCCAGCTTTGTTCTTTATTGACACTTACAATGAAATATGAACTGATATTCAATCATAAGGCCAATGTTACCTTGTACTCTGCATAAGTAGCTAAAAATGGTCATAAATAATAAATATTGCCATTATGCATCATGATATTTGTAATAGAGACATTTGTTTTTTCATAAAAATGCCTACCATTCTGTAATATGGACAATTATTGTAGCTGGTAAGATTTGGGATGTGTAGGATAGTGTTACTTTAACACTCTTTTATTCATTTTTTCTACATACAGTAACATCATAACATAACAAAATGCCTCCAGATGTTTACCCTGTAAATGTGCCTATTGTGTCAAGAATAATTGTATTTTACTATAGAGCCAGAAGTGGAAAATAAAACTTTAGTGTTTAGATGACTTTGGCTACAGAAGTGTTTTGCAAATGAAGTAGAAATATCTTATCAGCCATGAAAGGGTTTATACACTTGTATTACCCTGCAAGTTACTGATAAGAAGAAGAAGAAGAAGTGCATTGTGTAAGGAATGCTTAATCAGAGTATGAACCCTTTTCAGTTCAGAGCTAAACTGCGTTCTTCATGAACTGTAGTGGAGAATCATTCTTAAAGCTCATTAAAAGTTACTTCAGAACCACTCTTTAATTTGTCTTTGGAGAGCATTAAACCACAGACATTCGATTGTGACTAGAAGACCTGGAATAACTAGAATGTACACATTTTAATTCAATAATAGTTGTTAATATTTTGTGATTAAACAATAATATTTTTTTGGGGGGGGTATTAGTCCACACTACAGTATGTTTGCACTGGAGGCAAAGACTCTTTCTTTGAATTTCTTCCAAATTCAAGAACAGGGATAACTTTCAACAGTAAGGATCAGGGCAGCACAATATTTACCTATTTCTAAACTGGAAATGCTCAGTTCAGTAATTTGGTCAACTTCTACTAATGAGGAAACAAGCCAATGAATATGTACTGTACTTTATACTTTGGTGTTAACTGGTATATGGATGCGGAAATGACAGCACTGTCACAACCTCCCTCACTTACAAGGAATGAACGGGGGAGCTGCTGTAAGAGTGCAGTAGGGGTGGAATGAGGGGGGCTAGAAAAGATACCCTCAGAGTTGTAGACAACAGGAAAGGATTTATATGGAGGACAGCAGAAGTGCAACATTAGAATTTGCTCTGAACACCATTTTGTTTTCACAATCCAGACTTCTTTAGTTATTTTTGGATGATAATTTTATAATTTTGTTTTATTTATTTTTGTTTAAGACTTTAATTTATTTTAACACAGATATTTTATTAGATTTGTGCTTGCTTAATTTGTCTCGATTTTGTTGTGGGTGGTTTTGTACAGTATTTAATATATACAGTGCCTTGCGAAAGTATTCGGCCCCCTTGAACTTTTCAACCTTTTGCCACATTTCAGGCTTCAAACATAAAGATATAAATTTTTTATTTTATGTGAAGAATCACCAACAAGTGGGACACAATTGTGAAGTGGAACGAAATCTATTGGATTTTTGAAACTTTTTTAACTAATAAAAAAATGAAAAGTGGGGCGTGCAAAATTATTCGGCCCCCTTGCGTTAATACTTCGTAGAGCCACCTTTTGCTGCGATTACAGCTGCAAGTCGCTTGGGGTATGTCTCTATCAGTTTTGCACATCGAGAGACTGAAATTCTTGCCCATTCTTCCTTGCAAAACAGCTCGAGCTCAGTGAGGTTGGATGGAGAGCGCTTGTGAACAGCAGTTTTCAGCTCTTTCCACAGATTCTCGATTGGATTCAGGTCTGGACTTTGACTTGGCCATTCAAACACCTGGATACGTTTATTTGTGAACCATTCCTTTGTAGATTTTGCTGTATGTTTGGGATCATTGTCTTGTTGGAAGATAAATCTCCGTCCCAGTTTCAGGTCTTTTGCAGACTCCAACAGGTTTTCATCCAGAATGGTCCTGTATTTGGCTGCATCCATCTTCCCCTCAATTTTAACCATCTTCCCTGTCCCTGCTGAAGAAAAGCAGGCCCAAACCATGATGCTGCCACCACCATGTTTGACAGTGGGGATGGTGTGTTGAGGGAGATGATCTGTGTTGCTTTTACGCCAAACATATCGTTTTGCATTGTGGCCAAAAAGTTCGATTTTGGTTTCATCTGACCAGAGCACCTTCTTCCACATGTTTGGGGTGTCTCCCAGGTGGCTTGTGGCAAACTTTAGACGAGACTTTTTATGGATATCTTTGAGAAATGGCTTTCTTCTTGCCACTCTTCCATAAAGGCCAGATTTGTGCAGTGTAAGACTGATTGTTGTCCTATGGACAGACTCTCCCACCTCAGCTGTAGTTCTCTGCAGTTCATCCAGAGTGATCATGGGCCTCTTGGCTGCATCTCTGATCAGTCTTCTCCTTGTCTGAGCTGAAAGTTTAGAGGGATGGCCAGGTCTTGGTAGATTTGCAGTGGTCTGATACTCCTTCCATTTCAAGATGATCGCTTGCACAGTGCTCCTTGGGATGTTTGAAGCTTGGGAAATCTTTTTGTATCCAAATCCGGCTTTAAACTTCTCCACAACAGTATTACGGACCTGCCTGGTGTGTTCCTTGGTCTTCATGATGCTCTCTGCACTTTCAACAGAACCTTGAGACTATCACAGAGCAGGTGCATTTATACAGAGACTTGATTACACACAGGTGGATTCTATTTATCACCATCAGTCATTTAGGACAACATTGGATCATTCAGAGATCCTCGCTGAACTTCTGGAGTGAGTTTGCTGCACTGAAAGTAAAGGGGCCGAATAATTTTGCACGCCCCACTTTTCATTTTTTTATTAGTTAAAAAAGTTTCAAAAATCCAATAGATTTCATTCCACTTCACAATTGTGTCCCACTTGTTGGTGATTCTTCACATAAAATAAAAAAAATATATCTTTATGTTTGAAGCCTGAAATGTGGCAAAAGGTTGAAAAGTTCAAGGGGGCCGAATACTTTCGCAAGGCACTGTATGCTTGAAGTCATCTGGTGATGAAACTAAAGGTTAGTTTAAATGGTAAGTGAAAACTGTATTTGTCCAAAGGAAGATAAATGTGCAGGGATTTGAGATAAGATAAACATGTTGTAAAATAGTAGTTTTTTACGCTTTTTAATTGGAAAGATAAAAAAATACATCCCAGTCATATACAGTATTATTTAACAAGGGGTTTGTTTTAACTCCTGTGGCTTTCTGGGTGTCCGTGGATGGGATATTGTTGCAATATATAGCATGTGCTGTTACTCCCTGTTCCATATGAACAGAAAATATCCCTGCCAAACTGGTGATGACATAAACCAGCACCAGCATTTATCTCACTGCTGGACTAAGGATCTGACCTGGATCTCTATTAACCAGACTGTCTTTACAGATTCTACATTTTTTGAGACTGTATTTTAAATGCATATCGAAAAATGAGTGACATGATGTTGACTTGTCTCATTTTTAAGCAACCAGTGATATTAAGTTACTAATGACAAAGCATGCACTCAGGGGACTGTCAAATGTGAACTAACGAGCATTTTTTTTAATTGACTGATTTCATACAATTGAGTAACAATACAATGCTTGACAATAGCCCACTAATTGCTAAATGAGATTGATCTCCTTTTGTTTCATTTTCACAAGTGGTGTTTTCACCACTACTGTAGTGTCTGACGAATTGTAAAATTTGTAATAATTTACAGATTATTATCTGTTGTATGTGCTGATGTTATCTGAACTGTGTATTTATATTATACATTTAACAATGATTAATGTTGTACAGTGGAGTCATGGGGTCAACAGATTCCACCTGAAGCACAATTCTCGAATGAAGTGTCGTTTACAATAAGAAACAGTTGTCAAGAGTTTCTTGTGTTTAGAAAAATGTGGTGGATTTAAATTTTCCTTGTTTTAAGTGATTTGCTTGACCTATATTACTTAACATATTAGTCAAATTAAACAATCTTTATGTGCATTTAGCAGTCTTTAATTCATGTCCATATTTCAAATTTGTATGAAAATGCATTTTCCATAATAGCAGTGATTAGTTTACTACTGAAATGAACATATGCACTGAAAAGAAGGGGGATGTGAGAATCTTGTTTTGCAGTTAGCACTGTATTGACAAATCCTTTTGAGTTTTATCTGTCAGTTTAAAAGGTGCTTAAAGGATTGACACATGTCTAGCCCTTGTGTGAACACCTTGTCAATGGTCACTGGACACCATGGCAACGCGCCAGTGCCAATGATCATGCCAGCATTATTTCAGTGACATCTAATTTGTCTATGAGTCACTAAAATTGATGTTAAGACAATGTTAAGTTTTTAACAAAGCACTCTCTCCTTCATTTACTGCGCATCAGTCTGCTGAGTTCAACATGACACATGCTTTGTGAGGTGAAAGGTTTAACAGAACATAGCGATTAGTTTTAGACAGGAATGTAATTGAAACAGAACTGATTCCACATTTTCCTTTACATTTTCTCAATAGCAAGCAGTATGGATAGTACAGTATGTAACAGAATTAAATGGAAATACTGGTCATACTCATACTATAATAATGATTAATAATAATGATAATTGTTTTCAAAATTATGTAAGTTATAGTAAATGTAATTTTAAGTACATTTGGAAACATTTTTTGAGACAGAAATATACAGATTCACATTTTCATCTACTGGTCAACATACATATCCATAGGTTCTCATGAATCTCATATTTGCTTATGGTTGTCTGCAGACTGGGGCTTCATCTGGTCTCCAGTTTTTCTCATAGCAAGTACTTCATCATGTGATTGGAATGGTAATGATATAAAAAATCCTCTTTGCTTAAATCTAGTCCCTGTGTAAAGTGTACTGTATCTCATAACAGGTTTTGTGTATTCTATAAACCTTCCTTTCTGGTATGGGTCAGAGATCATTGCATATTAAATGCACAATTCTGTTTTGGGATTTGACAATGCTGGTGTAATAAAGTGAAGTGTTGGCAAACCCCATTTAAGATGCAAATGAGTTGGGACAAATGTGTGTAGTAATTGGAGAAGTCAAGTGTCTGTGAGTGTATGTCACTGCAAGGGGGCTGTGGAGTTGTAATTCTTACATACAGTAGATAATAATAGTTAATAAAAGTTCTGAAAATTAACAGTCCGTTTCTTATAGTAGCTATATCTTAGTAGTGGGTCTGCAGTAGAAAGTAAGATATAACAGTTTATAACACTGAATCTTTACCTCCTGGTATCGTTATACTGGGTACCAGGAAGCCAAGATAAATTGATGGAACCTATGCTGGTGACAAAATGGCAAGGAAGCCTTTAAAAGGGTGATCCAAATTCATGGTCAAAAGGGAAAGCGAAAAAGTCCAAAAGCCAAAAACTAAGCAACAAGTCATGAACATCCAATACAAGTTCCAGAAATCAAGGTCCAAAATCCTAAAGTCCATAAACAAGGGAGCTCTCCAGTAACAAGAAGTCTCTGATGTAAAGTCCACAAAGTACAATGCACTACTGAGCCTAGATAGAGGCAAACAGCAGGGTTTAAATAGACAGGAGGGGAGGCATGTTGATTAATTAACAAGGTCTACCATATCACCCTGCAACTCACAACTGGCAACCCACTAAAGCTAAGCAGGTGTGAGCTTGGTCAGTACCTGGATGGGAGACCTCCTGGGAAAAACTTAGGTTGCTGCCGTTAGTGGGGCCAGCAGGGGGCGCATGTGGGTCCTAATGCCCCAGTGTAGTGACGGAGACACTATACTGTAAACAGGTGCCGTCCTTCGGATGAGACGTAAAACCTAGGTCCTGACTCTCTTTGGTCATTAAAAATCCCAGGGTGTTTCTCGAAAAGAGTAGGGGTGTTACCCTGGTGTCCTGGCCAAATTTCCCATCGGCCTTTATCAATCATGGCCTCCTAACAACTCCCCTCTATAAATTGGCTTAATTACTCTGCTCTCCTCCCCACTGATCGCTGATGTGTGGTGAGCGTTCTGGCCACACGCACTTCTCCAGGTGGATGCTGCACATTGGTGGTGGTGGAGGGGAGTCCCCATTACCTGTAAAGCGCTTTGAGTGGAGTTTCCAGAAAAGCACTATATAAGTGTAAGCAATTATTATTATTATCTTCAAATCATTGTTTTTTTTTTAAATCTATGTTTAATAGCATCATAAATTGTAGGGAGGAATTGAAAATACACCAAATGCTTTTGACTAATACCAATATTTCACATTGTTAATGACCTTTGGTATAGAAAACAGGGGGTAATTGCTTGTAGGTACTATTTTGTTATTTAAGTAATCTTAAGGAGAAAATGATATGAAGAATTGAACCTAAAAAAACTACCCATGTTCTTGGCTTGACCTATCTTCACACTTAAGTTACTGGAGGAGCATCTGAAAGCTGGTGTTTGACGAGAACAAGAATACTGTCCATTAATAATTAAATGTGCTACTACTGTCTTGCAATTATATAATGCATTTCAACCCAAAGGATTTCAAAGTGCTTTATATATTGGAATGGTCCCATTCATTTACCACCGACGTGCAGCCTCCAGGTGAGGTTTGCACACCAGCTGCAGTACAAAGCAGATCGGGTTTTTAAATTGCTTAATCACTTGAATTAGGGGAAAACTATAGAAAATCCAGATCATACCAGCCTATTTGGGAATTAGGAAACGTGCTGTGGCATCTTACTGACTGAGTGGTCAGGACCTTGGTTTGATGTTACATTGGCAGTGTCCCCTGGTTACAACCTTGCTCTACATCTGTGATCTGATGAGAGGATATGCAAGAAGGTGGTTACACTGATACTTCAAAAAATGTGCTGGATTATTTTTCCTTGCTTTTTGTGTAGCAATTGGTTCAACAACAGGGCACCTTTAGGGAACGATGGAATGATTGAATGATGGAAAGCTTGCAAGGTAGCCTTCCTTTGCTTTTGCTGCTTTCCATCTCTCTGACATGCTGATTAAGTCACATTTCTATTGTTTGAAATCCTGCAGTAATACTAGTGCACTTTATTCCACCCGTTCAGCCTCCACCTGGGGATTAATACCATTTTAATGCCCCATGGCCCATGGTTCAGGTGTATCTACCTAGATATATTCTGAGTCTAATGCTTAGAAAAAAGATATTTCTGTGCTGAAAATGTAAATACTCATAAAACGCTTAATTTTGTTTGAAACAAATGTATCATAATAATTACCCATTTTTCTGTGCAATTGACTAAGCACCCATAAATTAAAATGTATGGAAAGTTTAAAGAACTAAGCACCTTCAAAACAAGCCATAATTATTATTAATATATTCTGTCCAACCACTAATAGAATTCTATTAGAAAAGAGATAACATGCACAACATATTTTTCCTGAACAAGTACAGTATAAATGTGCTTAATACTGAATATATTATAAATGTGTTACATTTAGTAGTATTACACCAGCATTTTCTGCCATTTGTGTGCCATTTTGGGGTTATATCGTTTCTCTAATGTTATATGCTTAATATTATTTACTAATAACTTACTAATTCATTTATTAATTTTATAATTTTATATCACTTTGGACCAAAGCACATTTGACTGAAGTAATACCTCAAAGGCTCAATGATGGTTTGGATACAAATAACACACTTTTTTGCTTAATATTATGCATTGTATTACATGTTATGCAGACATAAAAATATAGCTCACAATTTGTTATACAGTATGCTGGAAGTCCCCAGACATTCAGTTCTGTCCATTGGAACTCTGTCTCCATAGCAACCTATTTTTTTGCTTTCAAAATCTAAAATCTCAGCACTAGTAGTTTGCTTCTTATATATTTTATATAGTCAAAACAAAGTTTAAATAAAACTGCAATGTCATCAAGAGATACATTGCTAGTAAACTGAAATTTGTGTTGGTGAATTGAAAGTGAATGTTGCAGCTCGACACAATATTAATCCACCTGATTAATGTAAGTGTCTTAGACTATATACTGTATATAGTACATATTTCAGTGTTTTGGAGTGTTCTGTATGTGAACTGGGAGTGTTTTTGTGCAAAATAGTGTGGCATGTTGTTGACCAACATTAAAAGCAAGTGTTATTAATTAATCTACAGTATATTTGTTATTTCGTTCTAAAGTTGTTACTATAAAGTCCTTATTTTATATAATTTTCTTTCATATATTTACATATTCATTTAATAAATGACCTGGAACTTCAGACCTTACTATTAAAATGATGTGCAGAAACAACATGTTCAAAATACATGATAGCTGTATCACAAAGTCTGTCAGTAAAGTTTCAAACAGTATTTTACACCAGTTAGCATTGCTGCCTTGCCACACAGGGGCCCTGGGTTCCATTCCTGGGGCCCTGGGTTCCATTCCTGGGGTGCTCTCTGCGTGGAGTTTGCATGTTCTCCCCATGTTCACCTGGGTTTCCTCCCACTGTCCAAAGACATGCTGATGGGCTAGTTGACTTCTGGGAAGATTGACCCCAGTGTGACCCCGGTGTGAGTGTGTGTATGGTTGTGTCTGTGTGTGCTTTGTAATGGACTGGTATCCGAACCAGGTGTATCCGCTGGGATATGCCATGACTCTGTAGTGGATAAAGCGGTTAGGAAATGGATTGGTGGCCGGATCTTTATATATACCATCCAACAAGTATGTATAAAAGTATCTAATATTTTTTGTACTGGAAATTGACTTATGTCAGTGTAGAAAATATGTGTTTTTAGTCTGTAATTTAGTATAATATATTTGTAATATTGTTTTCTTGTATTAATTCATGTACAGAGTGTGAACAGGATAATTTGAATATTGAGTATAAATAGTATATTTTTTCATGCCTTATACAAATAAATTCTATGCAATAAGTATGTTTACATCTATAAATTCTTATTTCCTTTGGATTACTTGTTGGAATCTAACTACTGCAGGAAGAATTATACAGTATGTAAATTTTTAATGTGCAATTCCTGCATTGGATAATTCTAAAAATAAACCAAAAAGCATCTAATATATGCATATACTGTATGTAGAAGATAAAACAACCAAATTGTTTCAGAATGAGGCTACACCCCATATATAGTAGATGTGCATAGATTGTTAATATACTGCTTATAATGACTATTCCTGTTTAAAAAAAAAAACATAGGCCATGTGGTGTTAAAGAAATGCTACAATTATATACAAAATTCTACATTTAGCTGTCATGAAAAAACATTTTGTTATAATATATTTTACATGACTTTGATGTAGCAAAAAATGAGTGCATCCAGCTGTTTCTTATGCTGCAGATTTTACTGGAGCCTTAAAACTTACTTTATTATCCAGTCAAGTCCTCATTTACATATACTGACTGATTTACAAATCCAGCTCCTAAAAAGTCAGAATAGGGCAAGACAGACACTGATTATACTGCTATTGAACTGACACTGGCTGTGAAAATAAAGCCTGTGCTATCTAGAAGAGATGATGAGATGAAGGCAGATGATTTTATTACCTCTCCTGTGTAAAACTGAAATGAATTGTTTCTTGGCTTACTAGGTGTACATAGACTAGAACATCTTCAGCGTACTTCAGTCAAAATTGCATATAAAACAAGTTATATTATTAGCAAAGTATTTATGTTTAACCTTTGATACAGTTTTATCTAAAATCCTTAATTAATTTTTAAGATTTGTTTATGGCTCATATGTATTCTAACCCTCTAATCACGTAGCATAAAATGATAGCTGTTGAAAATGTCTGTGTCCCCAATGTGCAAAATATGTGTTTTGACAACCATCAGAAGAGGGAATTCTGTCAGCAATGGGAATTTCATGGTCTTGAATTTTTTTCTTATTAAAGTAGTTGCAGCTCGTGTTAGCTCTTTTGCGTTTGAATATGACTAAATTTACTATAATTATAGGTTCGGGCCTTTTTGTGACTAAAATGTCCTGTATTGCAACACTCGTTTATTTTGTCAGAATCTCTTTAAAATTGAGCAGTTGAATTTAAAATTGCATCATCAAAATAATATTGGATTTAGAAAACCTTTTGCTGTGTGGTTATGTGTGGGCATAACCACACAGAGCAAGGCCCTTAACCCCAAACTGCTCCAGGGTCGCTGTACAATGGCGCTCTGACCCCAAGCTTCTCTCCCTGTCTGTGTGTCTGTGTCTCCATGGAGAAAAGCTGGGGTATGTGAAAAGATGAATTCCTAATGCAAGAAATTGAATAGGGCTAATAAAGAAACATTATTATTATTACATTATTTTATACATTTGCAATTTCTTGGTTAGTGTAGCTTCAATAGAAGCTCACAGTACAGATTTTTTTGGACTAGCAAGAATATAAATACCTTAGTAAAATGTTTTCTATGGAGCTTTGACATGGGCTGCATTCAGAGTTAATTTTGCTGTTTACGGTTAGGAGTACAAACTCTTATGCATGCTGTATTACCATAAATGAATAATCATTGTCCCATCTCAAGATACAGTAGCAGAAAAAAAATATTCACAGAGGAGTGAAATACAGTACCTTCAGATTTCTTATGACAGGACATGATACTCATAGGATGATGAACTTCTAATAATTGTTCTCCTGCTTGTCAGAAGAGAGGATGGCAGGGCAGATGGAGAACAAACCATAGTTGTTGGGATCTGTACCCATACAGTCATTTTTAACCACATTTTATTCTAAGAACAGCTATTAAAATTAATATCTTTAGTCTGTAGAAGAGTGTATATCCAAGAGACTTGATTCAGAAATCTCAAAAGGATTTATAAAATCAACCCAGTGGACTTCTTCAGGATCAGTATTGGAATGTTTACACAGAGGGTTTTGGGAGTCTTTAATAAGCTACTCATCCATGATTGTTGAAGCTGATGCCCTGGGAATTTTCAAGAACTGGTAAAAGAAATCACTGGATAATTATTATTTATTTTCTCAGCAGAGGCTCTTATCATGGTGACTTACAAAGAATACAGTTTTACTGTACATTAAGTGTCAGTGCAAAGAAAACAGTAACTACAGATTACATGCAAGTAAAATAAAATAACATTACAGTAAGGAAAGCACAATAACATTGAAAATTCGGCACAAAACAACAAAAAGTGAAACAAAGAAGTAAAACAATAGTAAGCATATACAGATGAGTTGTGATATATACGTCCATGAGTCCATGTATGAGTCCATGCTTAGAGGAAAGTGCAACAAGCAAATTACATATCTGAGAATTATAAACAGTGTGATTCTATGTAAGACTCACTAAAGGTTGCATTACAGTCCGAACCCATGAATTTGAGCAACCAAAAGGGTAGTTCATTCTACCACTAAGAAGTGAAGGTGAAAAATAAACAGATCTGAAACAGGGGTTTCAGAAACAGGTTATATAGAAACTCTGGCTTAAAATGAGCAATGGACAAGAAAGGGGGTGTAGGCATTCATAAGAGTCAATTACAGTAGATAGCTTTTGCTACTAGCAAGCAAAGACATTGCAGTAGATGGATGAGATGCTCTCTTTGATACAGTATGTAACTTTTCCTATATTCTTGTAATCACAAAACATGGATATTGCAATACTGATACTGATGGTGAATTCAGAGGATGAAAATGTAGGCATATTCAGATGTTCTCACTGGTAAGATGGAAAAAAAATCCCAGGTAATTAGATGTACCCAATCATTGGTTAGTTAAAACATCAATGAGATTGACACGTATAGAGTCTTATCATCTTTTGAATGAGTCATCACTGGATCAATTATGAAAAAAAATCCATCCATGTTAAAGCATAACATTGAGTGACCAGAGTGAGTCATGAGGTCAGACTGGCAGAAGGTGTTTTAACCTTACTTGGTATTCAGAAGATTTGGTTTTCATCATTAAAAACACTTTGTGAAATAACTGTTGTTTCCTGATTGATCGAGAAAGTCAAAGACATTGAGCTTGCAAGAAATTAATTAAGCTTCCATTTTCGTCTGTGGCAGAATTACATTCATTAAGTGACAAAAATCATCAGACAGTTGTTCCTGTTTTCTGTTTCTCTGACTCGACTCACCCATTTGCACCTACGGGGTGCCAGAGTACATCTAAGTGTGACAGTGCTGTACAGCCCCTGAATGTTCCTTCTCAGGGACGACTGCTCAATTGCAATCAATCTCAAGGCACGGTGGCATTTGGTGTTGGGTCTTACTGCGGCTAAAAATCTGTCATTTGCAGTTGTGTGGAGGCTAAGGTGCCCTTCGATGGCACTTGGTTGTTTTAAAAAATTGTTCTTTTGAAAACACATAGAGCAAAATTACATTCTGTTAGTGCAAAAAAAAAACTGTGACAGCATGGTCAGATACTGTACAATGAGGCCAAATCTCCTGGAGCTGAGTGTAATGGGGTGGTGTGATGATTTCTGTTCAGCAAAATTCAGTACTACTGCAGTGCCCCTCTTCACTGCATACATGCATGATAATGTGAGAGTATAACTCCTGATTCGATGCATCCGTGCAGTGAAAGAAAGAACTGAACTAAATGCAGGAACCTCTGTTCTGTTCATCATGCGTGAACAATCTCTTTCTTCTGCTGTTGGGCTTAACAAAGAATGAATTATTATTACAGCCTAAGATGTGTTATTACAGTTTTAGTACAAAGAGGCAACTGTTTTGAAAATAAGAACATTAACTGTAGCTGTCTCCATCAGGGTGATAGGTTTGTGTACAGAATTTGGTAATAGTTTAAAGTATTCCTTTGGTACTATATACTGTACAATCTAGTATATTTTATAATATATAGTACCAGAGGAATTACAATTAAGTTGGTTTGAGGGAAGCAAAACATCTGTGCCTGCAGAACAATAGGTTTTAAAAGTTTCTGAAATGAGCAGTCATGGTTTTTTTAAAAATTTCAGACAATATTTGTGTTGTAAAGTTATTCTATAATGATAACAAACATCTTAGTACATAAAAGTGTGTTAATGAAAGACAATGTAAAACCCACCTACTGTATATGAATTAATAGAAAATAATTACCCATTCATCTGTAGCAGCATAAAAATGAATTTCTGCAGCAGCGGGTTGATATTTTTTAATCAATACATTTTCGGTTAAACCACAGGTTGCAGCCATCACATGCAATCTGGAGAATATTTTTAAAATTAATATTAGAATTTCAGTTAACGTAGAATATTAGCTGTAAATGAAATACAGTTTTATATTAGGGCTGCCAATCATCCAAAGTTATGGTTTGTTATTAATTTTCATCAAGATTGCATTCTCATTTTCTAAAAGATCTTTCGTCACAGTCCTGTTTTGATATTCTAGCATGGCATGGGTTGTATGTTATAGTTTAGTTTCTTCTGCTTCACACACAATTTAAAGCTGAAAGCCGTTGGACTGCTATACTGTAAGTGCTAAACATGGGATTGGATTACTTTTAAAGAATTAATTATGATTACTAGCCTACTAATAATCAATAGTAATGATTAAATAATCATTAGCCTACTAATTTTGAATTTTTGATATTCTAAATAACTGCTTTCTGTTCACAGCTTTAGTTATAAGTACATATACACACAGTAAAATTAAGAAGTTCTTTGTTTAATATAGATTAAGAATACAGTAGGCGTAAATATTACCACAGGCATGCCTCATAGTTCACAAACACACCCTCAGAAATAAACTAAAATAAACATCTGTATTTTACATTCAGAGAATATGAACTGATATTTAGTGCTTTACAACAATGCATACCCATTTTTCTTGTCTTTCTCATCATCAGATCTCCCTAGAATTATATCTCCACAGAGTCAGCACATATCAATAAACTCTCTAAAAATAACAGAAACATTAGAATTCCGCATATGGGGACAATATGTCTGTCTGTATTTCCCAAATGTGCTTTTTTACACTTAAGGCCCCATTAAAACCTTAGATTTGCATATATCTATAAAGCTGTGCATACATGGTTTAAGGAGAAGCCTCTAGGATTTTGTGTACAAGGATTTCTAATTTGACACCAGAGTTATTTAGCTGCATGCAGAATCATAGAATGCTGAAGTATAATCATTACAAGTTGTATTTTTGTCATTCCCAAAGCACATACTGATTCATACACATACACATTCATTACGCTGTTTTCCATTCGTAGGGAAAAAAGAATGAAAAGTGAAACTCAGAGGCTTTTTCTACTGTAAAAAGAACAACATACACCTGCAGAATACATCATACATCAACAGTTTGAAAATTTCCAAACTAATGCAAATTGGGTCACACCACGTATTTCCATTTTACTAGTTTACAATTAAAAGAAATTGTTCTTAAAATTAATTAGTTGTATAATAAAGCTGTTCAGCTTTTCTAAAATGTGATTGTATTCTTATGTGATAAATGGAGGTTACAATTAAGATTTGGACAGGATAACAACAGCCAAGTTCAATGGTAATCATTCTTGATGTAATTTTCTCACGTTAGAAAACTATAAATACTATACAAATGGTCCTTCTCTCTTTTGCATTTGACTTCTGTTTCCATCCTGAACTCCATCACCAACTTTGCAGCTGCCCCTTGGTCGCTCCTATCGTCCAATGGTCAGGAAGTTGGCACTCTGCTAAGTGTGTTAAGCCAGACTGTCTATTACAAAAACACTCAATAAACATTTTAAAAACACTTCTTGTTATTAATGCTGGATGTTGTTATTCCTAGTGAATACAAGGTTTTCTTTGTTGCTACAACACAAAGCAATTTAAGATCCATTGCCTGCTATCTTTTTGTATTTGTCAATGGTAATAATAAAAATGGAAAAATGAAGGACTCCCTTGCAACCTGAAGTGGAGTGAGAGAAAAACCTTAAAATCCTTGTAACATCTTAGTACTTCCAGGTGTGTGAAGTTGAAGTGCCGTGTTTCTTTTTTTCTTGGCTGAATCGCCTACAGAATTATTTTTTTTATTTCTGAAGAAGAACCATTCTCATTAGTCCATTCTGAGTACACAAGAAAAAAGTATTTACAGTGCAAAACCAAATATCTTTAAGACGTGTAATTGTAGAGATCCTTAAAAATAAAATTAGTTCTGGACAAATGAAAGGGACCAGTTAAGAATATACACAAGCACCTTAAGGAGTAGGAAGTCTGTCACTTGAAATGAGAATGAGGAACTAACCACAACTGATGTTAAACATATTTAATTTTTTATGTCAGGCTTTCGGATAATATTACAAACACAGTAGGGCTGAAGCTTAACATCCTATTACAAGGATGCATGTTGAAAAGCAATACAGAAAATGCAGAATGAATTTAGGAAATATTAGTTGTAAGAGCTGTAACACACACATTGGGACCTCTAAATTAAGTGGGAAAGGACTATGAGTATTGGACATGAACATTGTTAATTAAAGTAGAATTAGATCCATTTTCCTAACCATTTCTTCCAATTCGGGTCTGTAAGGAAACCAAAGCCTATTAAGCAAGAGGAATAAGGGAGGATACACCCTGGACAGGGCACTGACACAGCCGGGCACACACTCACACCAGTTTTCTCTGAAACCAGGTAACCTACAGTAGCAATATGTCTTTGAACTGTGGGAGGAAACCGGTGCACCTGGAGGAAACCCACTTGAACACAGCACCCAAATAATTGCATCCAGGCCTACTATATATACCGTACATTTAAAATAAATAAATTTGTTTCTTGACAACCGGTGATGCATAATTAATAATGCATAATAGGTGCATCCCAATTAAATAATAGATTATTTAATTGGGATGCAGCTACAAATTCTTCTCATTAGTTGTTCTCCTTTTCAAATGTGTATTATTGCATCGCTGTCAGAAAAGTATGCCTTTCCTTGTGTGTGCTAATTGTGTTTCATAATAATCACAGATTGATATTCAGATTCATATTATTGTTTATGATTCCAATGCAGGGCAACATAAGAGGATATAAATAATCTTCATTTGTCTTTCTGCACCTAGAAAATTGTATTTCCTAAGAAGGTGCTTAATGACACTCCTTTAGTATTTCCACTACAATTTTTCCATTATATGTTCCGCAAAATGAATTGTAAACAGCCTAGTCATACTGTTATTGAAAAAAGTATTTTTGTATATCACACATACATATTACAAAAGAAAATATTGAATAAACCAAAACCATTTGGTTTATTTTAAAAAAGTATTACATGAAAAATTTAATCATGAACATGTAAAAAAAAATGTAAAAAAACCCCAGAAACCCAAGAAATTTTTTTCAGAAAACAAGATTAATCGTATGAAAAAATATTTCAAAAGGTTGTTTTTGCTATTGATGTTTCTTATTTTACTCTCTCGTCCTTGTTATTTTTTAGTAGTTTGAACAGTAGTGGTACATTATGGTATGAAGTGAATAACTGTGCTGTTTAAGTGGACTTCCTTCTACAGGGAAGAGCAGTTTAATAACAGTAGAAGTCAGATTAATTAATACATGAGAAAAGGTAAACAGGAACAAGAATCTGTGATAGAATTAAAAACAAGAAGCCATTTATTTTCCGCACGATAACTCAAAAAAAAAATGTTGAACTATACTATGATACAATTCAGTACAATATTGAGGTACACTGTATACAGTACAACATAATACATCTCAATATAGCACAGTATAATACAGCGTAATATAATGTAATACAACACAGTATTTCCCATCATAACATTATAACATAACATTAATATTATTACTCCCTGTGGATTGGACTGTGCTATGTATACTGTCCCCACTTGTATGTTCAGTAGCAACTGAAAAACCTGTTTAGGGAGTATTCCACCAACTGTCCCTCAGGCTGTGACATACAAATGTGTACTGTGCCAAGAGCTCTTGTGTTTGCACTACTCCCTAGGATGGTGTAGAGTTTTATCTGAGTCAGAGCTGAAAGTATATGCATTTCATTCTGTGACATAAAATTATGGGGACGTATAGGTTTCTTTTATTTATTTGTACTGTATGTAGATAAGGTCAGCATGAAAAGTGTCTCTGTGTAGACCTGTCACAGCTCATAGTGAGAACATATCCTGTCCTTTGTGGTGGCCCATGCTTTTTTCACAACAACCAATTACTCTGGTCAGTCTGTGGTCATTGAGCCTGTATATTGTCAGCGCGCATCAGAGTTTTGGATTTTTTCCTCTGACAAGATAGAATCTTGTTTAGGGCATGATAACATTTAAGGATTTTGTGTATTTTAAGTTCACAATCGTTTTCAGTTCCAATACAATTTGTTCTTATTTTCTAGGCACAGTATGTATTTTCAGGTTATTACTGCTGCTGAGATTTTGTTTTGGATGAATTGCAGAACTCGCTGATGCTAATTTGGTTTATTTGGGCGAGATCCAGTGCTATCTGGCAGAGGAGACTCACTCCTGGGGGAAGTGAGGAGTCCTGCGTTTCTTTGTGGTGGAAGTGTGGGTTAGCTTTGTGCAGATGGACCCAGTATCATGTTTTTGTATGGAGTGGAATGAGGGGATCCAGCCCCATTCTGCTTTGCAAACAGTGTTGGCTTCACTCCTGTGTATCTGCAGGTTTCTTCAAAATTGTCCAAACATTAATGGCATGATGCACTGTAGGTGTTACGTTCATTATTTTACATCTGCGGTTCCCTTGATATAAACATACCCTTGATAGGAACTGGGAGATAACTACATTGATATCATTCAATATATAATGGTGACATAATGGTGATTTTTTTTCAAAAGACATCAAGCTAAATAAAACCACAAAAGAAGACTAATTTAAAACAGAATAATTCAATTTAGCGGAATATTGTGATTTATCCTTTTGTGTGATTTATAACTTTTACAATGATATTGTAGTTCCCTCTTTTGCCTCCAATATTATATTGGTCATTTTCAAAATACAAGCTTTACATTGAAGTACAGAAAGGATACATGTATATTTATTTAAAGAAAAGGCTCACCAGTTATTATATAACTGTCCAATTTGAAATCTCCACATTGGATTTTCCTTATAGGCATACACCAAACAACATACAGTACAGAACCCTATCTCAAAAATATTTCCCCAAACATGATGGTTCAGTGAAAAGGCTGGTTTTCTTTACAATATTGTTTTGATCTTAATCTTGCACACTTTTAGATAGATATATAAGACTTTATTGATCCAGAAGGGAAATTGATAATTATTAATGATTATTTTGCCATATGCTTGCCCATGTAACTATGAAATCCTGGTCTTTCCTTCAGGTTTCCACTCTGCCACCCAATCTTTACCCTTGCAGCTGCTCCCTAGCTCAATTCTCATGACTAGACTGCTGTTCTCTCAGCTAGGTGGATCTCTATACACATTTTGTCCTTCTGTCACATTCATTAGGACCTAATGCCCTACTGAAAGCTCATTTAGCTGAAAATACAAAAACATATTATATGTCTACACTGTATAATAGCATATTATGCATATACTGTACGTATACTGTATATGATCCATTTGTGGTTGAGCATAATATACAGTAGCACCTTTCTGCGGCTGTTTCTTGTTTGTATTGTAAAGGGTATGGGGACGTAGGAGGCAATGGGCTTACAATTATATTACAAGGCCTTAATTTAAATGATTATTTTTGTGTGCGTATGGAAGGAAAAAGTCTAATGTGTTAATATTAAAAAAAATATGAACAACCTTTCACTCATCTCAAATCCACTTTATTTAGGCCAGTCTAGTACTGTACACAACATGAATTAATTAATTCTGAAAATCATTATATCATTACACACATAAAAAACAGGACATTTATTATTATATAAAAAAAACTGTGTAAATTGCTTAAATATTAGCTAAAGAATATTAGTTTATTCTATGGTGGTTAACCCTTACAATGTAATATTAAAAAAATTATACTGCAAAGCATTTATGGCACTGAAAATAGCCCAGTGGTCAAGCCTGTTAATAATAACCTGTGTACTAAAAACAATTATATAATAGCTGAATTTGAAAATGTAATGAATAAAGAATGTGGCACTTGTAGGCAAATTACTTTCAAATTTGAATGAAGTATTTTAAAATTTAAAACAGACTATAGAATTATATACAAATATAACTTAAAAGAACATCTTTTAGGTCAAAAAGTCAAACAAAACAGATATTATTTATTGTGCTAGGTATTGCTTACCATTTAATAAATTCTGACATCACAAATCATAAATCTAAAATTTTTAAATAAAGAAGTATTGGTTTTTCAAATCCTATTTAAGGACAGTGACTATATTGTACTCCTCTTTTAAATGAATAATCTGTTGACATTATAGCTCTTTAGGTTATTTTAATGGCCTGGGTTTATAAATGCTGTAACATTCCTTGGGCTTGTCTGAAAGCATTCATTCTAAATTATACCTTGTGGGTTGTAAAAGACAGACATAATAGAACATATTTTCTAATGGATGGTCCTTTTACTTCAGTAAAATGTTTTTTTTTCTTTACCCATTACCTGTAGAGTACAGATCCCTTGGGTTTTTATTTTTAAAATAGGTCATGCCACAATATACTGCATTTATTCATTTTAATTTTGGAGCAAAATGATGATACAGTTAGAGGTCTTTTAATTGCTCCAATATATGCTTAAAAACAAAGATTACAATTTACTGCTCTAATAAAATAGATAGTTAAAACAGTAATTTTACAAAATTTAAACAATGGCTTTTGAAAAAGTACCAACAAAATCATCTGACATGAAACATCAGTGCTGAAATTGGGTGGTAACTGCATGTAGGACTTGCAATGGTATTGATAAGATAGGAGAGAAAAATAGACGGGTCCCTAGAGAAGGTTCCTATTATTCATTCTACGTGACAATAGTAAGAACATCTGCTTTTGCTTGATCCATTGTGAGTCCTCTGTATTCCATAGTTCAAGGGGTTAATGTTAGAGCAGCTGAGAAGTCAAGCCAGCAGCTCAGGTGAAGGCAGCAGCCTCTGATTAAAGCTAATGAGCCCTGGGTCAGTACACAGGAGTCTTGTGCTCTTGAAGGCGGCTGTCACATTGTTCCCAACTGAAAACTGGAAACATGAAGGTAATCAGCAGTTTTCATGTTCTTTTTCTCTCCTGAATCTTCCTTTTAGAAATTATATGATAACTTTTTAAAACTTTCTCTCATTGGTTCCAGTACTGTATACTGTATATGCAGTATATATTTTACTGCAAATGTTCCAGATGTTCCAGGGAACCAAATGTCCTGAAAAATGTTTCAAACAAGTTTAACTGGAAAATGGGTTCCAGTTACATCACATCTGGCTTTAGTCATTTGAAGTGCATTGGTTAGCTTTTAAGGAGTATCAGGTAAAGGTAAATGAAATACTGTACATCCTATTCCTATCTACCTTCAGTGTGACAATGTTGCTTGGCAAATCTAACTGCAGATAAAATTCTTATGAGTTTGAGTAAAAGCTAATATACCCTAAGATCATGGTCGGTTGTATTAATTCACAGAAATTGTTTAAAGGAAACACGTATATCTGGGTTCTATTTTGTTAAAACTGTGACAGTGTGGTCATATCCTTTTTTTATCTTAGAATCCTGTTGGATTTGTTTGCGCCTCTTCCTTCTTGTGTGATTTTCCATACCTTTTGTATGTTGTTATTTGTGTTTGTTGTACTTTGGAAAATAAAATTTTGAAATAAAATGTTACATCTGTAGCAAAGGGCCTAAAAACCTATAGGAAAGTTCCAGAATTAAATTATGATTGCTGATCAATATTCACTATTAGTATTTACAAATGCCCTTGGCTGGTTATACAGTAGTTCAGACTTAATAAAAATACAAAGTTAAATCCAAGATGATTCAAACCCTTTTCTGATTTTTCTATTTCACTGCCTTAATATTGAAATGAAATAAAAGCTTTTCAGGGGTGAAGTTGGACATATAAGTATTCAGGGTTTGTATTCACTTTGTATGACAAGTTTTGGTTTAATGTTTTTGGTTTTTAAGTATATACTGTACATGTTTTTATTTCTTGAAACCCCAACCCCAGAGGGAAGGAAACACACATGCAATTACACACCAGGCCACATAAACGTCTTCCAGATACATTACATTGTTTCAGTCAAAGAGCAAAGGAAAAAGACAAAAGGTGGAAACAAGACAAGGACCGTGAAAGATTACATCATTTAAGTAGTATCCGAAGCCAGAGATCTTGTAATTGGTGAGGATCTGTTATATCCTTTATGGGTTTCCAGCCAGTAGTGAAGTTGAACATTTGGCAAGGCAAGTCCCCCAGCCTCTCTGAAGAGGTACTGAAGAACAAATAATCAGATTCTGGGGTTCTTGCCACTTGAAACAAAGTAAGAACATAATCAGTTACGATTCACAATGCATTTGGAAAGATGTGGCAATGGTAGCATAGCTCTGAAGTGGCAGTGGTTTATTGTTTTGTCAGTCCTACTCATTATAACTCCTTATAATCTGACACTATAACGAATAGGTTCTGGCATTTTTAAGAAAGGATGTAATGAAAGCATTATGCCTTTCATTAATTTTTAGCATTACTGCAATAAACACAGCAGTAATCAGTAATTATTATTACTTTTATTAATAAAATATCAAAGAATACTTCACATTTAAAGACAGTACTGTATGTTCAAAACATACAAACTACATAAAACACATTTTTTTCTTTGGGGTTATAAACAACTACAGTACAGTATGTACTGTATTCTGAATAATTTAAGTTCTTCTTAGCATAAAAAAACAAAGTTTTCGGAATTAAATTATTTTTGAAGCATATTTTTCTAATGAATATTTCTTTCATGTCAAATTAATGTTGGATAATGATCAGCTTGAAATGAAGAAAAGGAAATTGATTTTTTCATCTCTTTGATAGACATTTTGAGGCAGTGTGCAAAGAGATGTTTAGCTGTTTAAACAATAACAAAGGCCTTTTTGAAATTTACAGCACATAGTTTTAAAGCACATAACTGTTTTAAAATAAAGCAAGGAGGATGCACAGACTTGCATGGAGTTTTGAAGAGATAGTCTGCATTAATTTAGATCACAAAGGTTCCAATTAAAATCAGGATGCGAGACGTACTGCTGCTGGTCGTATCATTTTAAAAATAGGATATTAGTCCTTAATAATTCTCTACCACCGTGTAAAAAAAAACAACCTCATTGTTATACAGTATATCAACAATTGCTTAAATTATAAAGAACATGATGAGCTGCATGACCTAATGTCTTTAGTCATTTGATGTCATGTCCACATAAAAAGCAAACCACCAAGGAAGCTTGCTCTGATTTGGGAGAACAGAGTAGAAAAGATTTCAATTAATAAGACATCAGCGGACCAGGCACCAGCTGGCCAAGTGACCTGGTGTCAGTGTTCAAGCAAGGCCATGCAAGCTACAGTAGCATGATGATATCAAGACGAAGTTTACCAGACAAGAACTGAGATATCAATAGAGACTGGTGGGTCATAAAAGAAAAGATAGGATAAAGGGCAAAAAGCTTTGAACCATGTTTCTTTCAGACCTGCTGTAGATAAGAACATACAGCATCCAATTTAAAAACATTTAAAACATTTATTAAACAGATAACCCCTTTTGTCCTTGGACAGTGGGTAAGACCACTGGAAAAATTCTGGAAACATTCATCTAGAGGGAGAGGCTTTGACACTGCTCACAAATCTGTCTATTTTAAAAAGCACACTGCATTTATAATATGAATAAGCAGTTTGTAAGAAATATATTTTTGGTACCATTACCTCCAGTGAAATACAGCAGCAAATAAAGAAGGTTTGCTTACCTCCACTACAGATACCTTAATAAAACGACAGAAAATACAACAGTGCTCACTCCTGTGGAAATTTTCCATAAAGCAAATGTTCCCAGAATATTTTGGAGTGGGACACCTACCAAGAATGGTACACTGCATTTTACAAAACAAAACAAACGTCCTAGGCTCTTTCAAGTTAAAGTTATCCTAGAAAGCACTCTTTGTGATTCATAATTTTCAAAAATGTACTGTATTTTCTGACAGCTGTGTAAAGGCCCTGCTTAACCAAATAATTATTAACCTTCGTGATTTGCTTTATATGACTTTCTGTTCAATTACAAGTACAGCAGAGTGATCAACTAGTACACAATTCGAGTTCTTGCTGTCAATTGTATTATAACATGCTGTCATATCACAGTAAGGTTCAACAAAACAGACAGCAAATTTCAAACTGCCTTCATTTTGCCCACAAGAGAATGCCATATTTTAGAAGCCTAAAATATAGCATTTTTCAAAAGATAAAGTTTCCACAAAGTTATTAATTGAATCCAATAAGACTATATGACTTTTGTCATTAAATAAATTGTATATATACTGTATGTGTATATACTGTAATATGTAAATGTTGCAAACATATTGTATATGTGATATAGTTTAATAGTTTTGAAACTAATAAAGGAAATCTAATGTAATTATAATATGAACAAGCTAGCTTGTTTTTCAAGCATGACAGTTTTTAGATTTTATTAGTTTATTTTTTCTCAGACCCCTGAAACACCATTCTCTTGTATAATTTATATGCAGTCATTAACAAAAGCCTAAAGTACTTAGTATTTTGTTTATATCTCTCTTGAGTAATAAATGCAATTTAATCTAATTGACAGATTAAATTTCTGGAATTTCTGCATTTTTTTCAGGCAAAAGAAATTAAAAAATGCTTAATGTCCCTAAAGACGAATACTGGTGGGTCTGCACAATGAGCATTTTTTTGGCTTTTGTGTACCTATTTGTCAACTCTAGGTGATTAGATCTGTAGTCTGCATTCATATTTGGTTTTATTTGAATATTGATAGATGGTGCCTAAATGTTCCAGTGGTCAGCAGCAGACAATTTTTGTCTGCATCCTTGTATATTTCACTCATTTAGGCTACTTTACATAATTGATTTAGTATCATACCTTGTATCTGCTTCATTAGGAGAATTTCGTGATTGAATGGAAACGTTGCACGTGAGTTTTATTATCAGAAGCATGGGTCACTTTAAGGAAAGCTTTGTTTTTTTCTATTTATATGTAAAAGTCAACCTTTTAAACATCTTCATGAATAAACCATATCTAGTTAGCAACATCTGCTTGGTGCTGGTTTTTAGCCCAGACCAATTTATTTCTTTATTCAAATTTCACTTCAAGAGAGGATAGTCCAATCGTAGAAAATACAACCCCAACTCGTAAAGCATTTCAGAATATCTTTAAATGCTAAGAATATTTTAAAACCATATTTTATTTGTTTTACTCACATTATTAAATGTTCTATTCTATATGCTAGACCACACACAGACTGTACAATTTAATATAGCATTTACGGTGAGAGATTACACCAAGGTCACAGCTGTCGTAATGCTGTTGAAAGGTTTATGTATTCTATTTCAGATGCAATGACAGTGTTCACAATTAATGGTTGAAATGTAATCTGAAGGGACCTACAGTCCTCAGTATGGTATTTGTCTGGACAGAGCTGGGTACTTTACAGGGTTATCAAGAGGGCACGTTCCACCTTTGGTGTTTTGTTGATTTGTTGATTTATTAACAAATGTGACAAACACATCTCTTCAAAAAGGAAAATAAAGTACCAAAACATCATGTACAAATATTTTCCACCTAAATTGTTTAATTATTGATTCAGATTACACTAAGTTTCCTCTCATCTACTTTCTCTTCTTCATTCCCTTATAACGTGGCACTTGTGGGGTATCCAGACAAATTAACACATTATGTCACTACTTTTGTGCAAGGACAGACGAGACGACATTCAACTCCACCAAACTGCAAAAAAAGTCTGAAAACTTTTTAAAAATTCTCTACTGACGTGAACTTATTCATGAGAAAAGAAGAAGCAGCAACAGAGAAAGCATTTTGACTGTGAGCCATGCCCAACGACCCATAACCATTTTGATAACGGTGCACCCTCGGTTGCTCGTGTACTTTATCTTTATGTCTTTATGTCTATGTTTTATGTCTACGCTTGCACTATGTCACAGAAGTGCAGACTTGGAGGGAGGGTTTAGGGCTTAGTGAGGCATTTGGGACATGGCCTAAGAACTTCATATGGCAATTTACTTTTTGAAAGTACATATTCTTATACTGTAAATTGTTATGTTTTTTTTCCTTTGGTTAAATTGCTAATTTTCACAGTGTTTTTTTTTGTGTGTGGACTTTGGGAACACAGCTACCATCCTCTCAATTAACACCTTTGCACTTCAATGCGATTGTTGCTGCGCCATCATTATTGCGCCGCTCCATCTGCACCTCCAAAACTATTGAACAGCGAGACTGTGACACAAATAAGCAAGCAGTGCGGTGTTGTTGTTATAAATAGAGTTCCTAATTTTAGGGTGAATTTATTTTTTCAAATGAAGGATTTTTTTTTTTCATTTAAAGGGGAAGTGCAGTGCCATTATGTAAAGCCTCCAAGTCACATCTCAAAATAGAGGAAACTTCCAGGTACAGTACAGTATGTGGAGTGCCATATTGTCTTTGATTTAGAATGAGGCATCACAATTTCTTTTGATGTAGAAAGACCCTATTACATTGTAAACAAGCAGGCTTGTGAATACTTTTAATCCTATAGAAATATTGCTCTAGACCAGTGGTTCTCAAACTTTTTGGGCCAAGTACCACCCCTGATCAAACCAAAGCATCCAAGTACCATCTACAAGCCATCTTCTCACAGGAACCACAGAAAATCTCAATGACCAACATGAGTGCACATATTCACTCTGTTCTTGGATCCAGAAATCCAACAGTGACATTTCAATTCTGACATCAAAGTCTCATCAGATGATAACTCGAGCAACTTCTCTAGTTCAGCACAGGTCAGATCCTTGGGTATTCCTACGACTTCAACAGGAAATGGATTCCGTCCAATGACAAGAGGTGCACTGCAATCACATCACAAACAGCAGCATCAAGTGCCACACCATATGTGTGCAGATAGTTCACCAAAGTTGGGAAAGCAGAGACATCACTTGCGTTGATTTTATTAACAAAGAGCTGCAGCTTTTTCTTGGGAGTGTAGCACAGAGATACTCTGTGTATTTTTCTCAGATTAACCTAGAACAGTACTTAAATATTTTTCTGTTATCTATCATGCTTTCCTGTGCTTACAAGATTGGCAGTGTTCCAAAATCACGCACATTCTCCTACATCCCTTTTTGCTAAAGATAACATTTTAATACAATTGGTCACTTAGGTTCGTAGCACACATTCCTATACAATAGTATAGAATTACACAGTAGTTCTTGTGTCCACTCAAGTATTAGTGTGCGCTGTATCTTCGTAGCTAGTACATAGGCTGAGTATTTGATACATAAATTAATTTGATTAAAATATGAAAATATGAAAACCTGTCCCAATTTTGCAGTGCACACAACAAATTTCCAGGGTCATCTGGCATACTCTTGGGGGTGCTGGTACAAGTACCACAGTTTAAGAACCACGGCTCTAGACTTTGAGACAGATTTGCTGACAAACACTACTTGTCAACTCTGCATTCACATCACCTTGGAACATTTCTGTGGTAAAATATCTGTTGCACAACCTCTACTTATTCGCTTGTACATCGCATTACGTTATGTGACTAGTGACTAGTGAACAGTAAGGGCTAGTTTAACTCATAATTCTCGCAAACTCTCTCTCACTCCCATGGAGAGACCAGCGATTTGTGACAACATGGTGAAAATACAGTACTTTCACAAAGTTCACAATTTTGTGCGTAATTCAGAATTTGTAAAATTTTGAGATACCATCAATTCATTTTCTTTCTGAGATTTAATGACCAGTCTGAGAAATTGGGGCTGCAGTTCCCCTTTAATGAGGGGAGAATTATTGAATGAAACATTGGTGAAATTGTAATCAAAGAATGAATATTTGGATAGAAATCTTTTTATAACAAAATAAGTCTACTTTTCATAAGGTGATCATCAGTCCAAAAATAAAACTACTATGAAGGTTATATCCCTTAAATACAAATAGAAAGGAGAAAATTATCTTTCTATCGTCTTTTGTTTCTGAATTTTGAACACCAAAATAAATCTGTAATATGAAAACCTGCATTTCAAATAATGAAGATATACAGTATTATATTGTATGAGTTATTTTTTGGTTTTATGTTAGGTTGCACTGTATATATATCATTTCTGATGTAGAGAATAAAGTACCTCATGCAACTCAGCACATTGGTCTGAGCTCAGTATATGCCTAGACTATATTCCTTTTAAGTTTAACAAGTTTAAAATGTAAAATTACTCAAATGTAAGTTCTCACACCAGATCTGTATTCACAACATCGAATTGAGTGACAAATGTATGAGATTTATTTGAAGAGTACATCTGGGGTGAGAAACTGTTAAATAAAAAAAACAGACTGCTGAGGTGTAAACAAACATGAGTCAATGAGTCATTTTTAATAATTTTAGAAATCCTTTTAATTTGCCAAAACCAGCAGTATTTACACATTAACACATACGGTACAATTTTACAAAATAATTTCAGATGTATTGCTCTTGCATTGTGATTCATCTTCACAAGATAGTATGTAATAAAGTATTGCAACATACTTCCTACAGAAGAGCTAATTAATTGTTTTCCCCCAGTTACATATACAGTATGTTCCTGTATACTTAGTACTGAATGTTTTTTGTCACGTGACAAGCCTTTGAAGTCAAGAGTTTACAACTTATGCTGTTAACTAAGAACCTGTTTATTTAGCATTTCAGTTATGCTGTTTACTTACCTGCAGTTACAGTAGTCCTGTAATATAATACATATATGTTTATGTTACACATTTATTTTCACCATCTGCTACAGCTTGAGTTCCCTTTGCAAGCTCAAATTTATGACATAAGACCATGAATGTAAGAAAAGGGGGATGCAGAAAAAATAAGAATTGAGTAAAATCTCAATTCTACTTACAGTGGAAATGGAATAAAAGATGTAAAATATAACTGATCTAACTGATCTGGTTTCTCAACAGATAGGTCACATGTGCATTCTTCAATGCTGCATATAAATATTCACCTTAATTACATTATTCAATAAATTAAAGAAATTATGCTAAATAACCACAATTTCTGGTTAAGTACAATATACTGTTGATTTACATATTATACTGTTAATAATTATCAAAGTATGTATTGTGAAATAGAACTATCATTTCAAGGACCTTTACATGAAAATGTATATTTTGATTTTAGCACTTAAATATTTTGTCAAATGTATGAAATAACAAAAAATATCTTGCTCTTACTTCATAACAAATTACATTTGTTCCTTTGATTTGCGAATCAGACCTAACCACGCCTGGAACTTTGTAGTAAAGTCTGCATTTTTAAAATAAACTTAGTTAAAATGAAATGGTTAAATCTAAGTCACGGCAGCTGATATTCAATTTCTATAACATTTTATGAATAAAGCATACCGGTAGTAGGTTTAATTTCAAAAAGTCTGCATTTTCTATGAAAGCAAATAGTTCAAATCAAACAACAATATGGGATATTATCCTCACCATTCAGATGTTTTCATTTTTTGTCTCACTTCAGGCATTTCTATGCTGAAATGAAATCATAAATAAATAAAAACGACTCCTATTCTAATCAATCATGCAGATGTAATTGACAATAATTGAAAATGTTGAACGTGGATGACGGGAATGCTTTTATTATGTGTCTTTTTAATCAGCCTCATAACTTAATGGTGGTTCACTCATCCCACAGGTGCTCATTTGGGGTAAGATAAATACGGCAAAATATTACTATGTGATCTAAATCATAGATGAAACATGAAGTCTTCCATGATACTTGCTTAAAATATAAAAGGTTTATTTACTGTATATGCAATGTAAAGTGTATTTATACAGTGAAATTCGTATCAGTATATACTATTCAAATCAGACGTACCACAAACACAACATGGAAAAGTAGTCTTCCCATTTGACTTTGTCAGTACCTTTCAGAATATATATAGAATGTCTTGAATAGGCCCTTTGTAGTCTCTTCTATTGAGGATTAAAGACATTCAGTTCCTTTAACCTGTCTCTGAAAAGTCTTTCTTTAAGGTCTGAAATTAACGTGTTCCTTTTTACAAAAATGCCCTTTTTGTCACCGCCTAACCAGAATTGTCATGTCAAGTCAATGTGGTGATTATTTATGAGACAGTGCAATAACTTTTAACTACTTGATACTGAAATATGGAAATATCTTAATAACTGTCCATAAGGGACAGATAATTTAATAAAATATGGGATGTCCAGGGTAGAACAGGACTCAGTAAGCAACCCAACTTTACGAGTGCGTTCTGAAAAGATGGAGGGATCGAACATTGTTATTTTTTTATTGATACATGGGCACATGCTTCTGATAATGCGCTGGTCGATCTCTTGTGAAAGTGAAAGTTCATCTATAAGGTGGCAGATCAGGTTAGCCCAATATATTCTATTTTTATCCGCTTCAAATTGTTATAGCTGTAGGTGACTATGGAAGTGTCTCTAAAATCTGTAAATGTGTAAACGTTTCCAGTTTCAAAGGAAAGATGTTTGTTAAGATGTAGGAGGTTAGATTCCGAGATCTAAGCAATCCTGGTTTACCTTATGTTAAGTTCTGGGTATATGATTAAGTGTCGATCAACAGTCCAGAAAGAAACCATTTTAGGAAGATGAAGGACAACACTGGGGAAGAACAGAGAAGAGAGAATATAGAGAAAACAGCATGTGGCAGACAAGACGCCCTTGTCCAGATCATCCATAAAGACCTGATTGGATCTAAGCATTTGAACCTTGATGAGAGAGATCCTATTCTGTGTTTATTTAGGGAGCTCTGATTTCCTGAGTGAAGAATCCCTCTGTTAAAAATGGTCTCTCCTGGTTAGAGCAAGCATTTTTAGAATAGGAAGATACTGTAGGTTTCCATTTATTTTGTGACATCTGAGTTTGCAAAGATAGATATTTATCTTTTTACTTTGTATTTGCGACATCCCGTTTTTAATAATATCCTTCTTGATTTTACCGAAGCCAAGGTACTGCAGATTTTTCTTTGGAGAGAAATGTAGGCTGAAATGTCCATGCCGATGCACTCATTCAAAATCAGAGCAACATGGCAACATCTGGCTAAATCAGTGTAAATTAATTGTCAGATATGTTTGTAATTTTCATGGGTACCCACCTGTGGTTCCACATAAGTATTTTCACTTTTGCCTGGAAGATGTTACATGGCATTGATTTAATTGAAGGTGCACCGAGAATTATCATGCTGCCAAGATATGTGATGGTGAGGTTGGGCAGTCCTCCACACACCAGGTGTGTCAACAAGCTGTAAACCTATCAGTAGCATCAAAGTCCATGTCTGCTACAGCATCTCAGTTCCCAGCTGGCATATCTGGCTCTTGCGTTAGACTTCCTTTAGATTAAGGACCTTCTCACCTTTAAGAGTGGCGTGGTTCCTCTGACCATCACTTACATGCCATCTAATCATCATGCCTTCCATTCTCATTTTCCTCTGATAACCATCAAGCTGGCTATTAATGTACAAATATAGAAATGCTGGTTAAGCTCCCATCAGTTCAAGGAAGAGGTCGCAAGGGTGCATCCTTGATTTGGTGTTGTAGAAATATGAAAGAGTGCACCTGGTTACTAAATCTCTGCAAAACGTTTGGGTTGTCCACAGAATATGTAGTGGGCTCACTATGCCTTTTTTTCCCCATTCTGTTAGCCTGTTCTTGCAATGAGAGGCTCAGCTTTCTTAAATAAACTTTCTTTAATTCCTCTTATTTATGTACATAACTCTTAGACCTTTTTTGGAAGTGGATCTTTAACATCTGACTGCATTATTAAATTAACAGTATGTGATGCAGAAGAAGCCTGCTAGCATGGAAGTTGTGGGTCTTGGCGTTAGTCACTAAACTCATTTCTGTCTTCTTGTAAAATTGAACTGCGTAGCCAATTCACTGAGCTAGTTCAGTTACAAGGCCTATTAAATCAGGCTGAACTCATGTAGGCAGAGTAACTCAATGTGGAGCAAAGCATACTGTAGGTTAATTGAATACTGAAACCAAAATATTCAGCAACCCATGTTGATTATGTAAAGTACACTACGCCTTTTGTTTTGATGTCATAGCTATATACTGTATATGCACACAGTTGAGTGCCTTACACAAGCTTCATACTAATATAGAAAATGGAGCTGCCTTCAACTTCCTGTCAGGCAAACAATTGCAGATCCCAGGATCTGGGTCACGGCACCATCGTGTCTCCATCTCTCTCAATACTAGTGCACGCTATGGATCCCGCAATTTGTTGTTTTGAGTCAAACTGGATGGAGACTGTTGATAAGAATGTGTTTTTATTGTTTAACAGAAAAAAAAGTATGACCCATTGACAGATACTGGCAACTATATTATTTTTACCTGAGAAAATAAAAAAAAAAGCTTTATGGCTTGAAATTGAAACAGAAACAATGTAAATTATCTTTAACAGAACAGGTAAAAAATAACTGTGGCCCAAAATTAGTTTGGTCTTCCTACAAGGATGAAACAGAAAATGACTCACAGCCATGGAACACAAGCTTATTTTAAAGGTACTATATTTCCAGTTAATGTAAAATAATTCTCCGCTATATGACAATTGTGAAGATTTATCCTACAATACAAGTAACGATTAAATGCCAGTCTAATCAAAATTACTCCACTCTCACAGTCCCACTACTGTACAACAAGGCACTGGATTGGGATCTTTGCTGACAAGTACTGTACGTAGCTCAGTGGTTTTCAGGTTGGTGTTTTCTGGTTTAACCTTCAGACACTTTTTACTTTCTTAATCACAAACCAATTAATTTAAAATATTTGAAGCCTATTTTTAAATTTGCTTTCAATGTAACATGGCTCATTTGGGCCTATTACAGTGATGTTATCCCCTAGGAACCTAGAAATTGTCCCTCAGAGACTGAGCTGTCTATGGAGTGGAACTGTGGCCCTATCACATCCGCGAGCGATTTTGATCAAATCCCAGTAGATAGAGAACAGAGTTGCTCCCATGTCACATTACCAACATCAGCTTCTTAAGTGTTTTAATTTTAAACTGGTTTCAATCATGTATTAATTAGTTTATGTGCTACTCTCATTCAGGCACAGGTTACATACACTTGTACAGTATGTTAGCTGCAAAGTGACCCATTGGACTTTTTAGTCAAAATTAGCAAGATGAGGAGAGACCGCTTAAAGTTCCATGTGCTGAAATAACATGCTTTAAGTAGGGTATTTTCAAAACCAAGGTCTGAGTGCAAAAAAAGTCCAATCTAGCAAGCAGATCAGCCAAGGGCACTAGTTATCAACAGTGATTATGGCCCCATTTGAAATTAAAATCAGCTGACACAGGGGTCCCTCTGGACCAGAAATGAGATGCACTGAATTTATGAACAGGATACACAATTTCTGATTTATCTGAGATATATGAGAAATAGACAAAAACATTATATTTATATACTGTATTAGGTACAATGAGTTTTATTAAGATTAATAACTAATAATACTGATTAGAGATTTGCAAAACAGGGTACTTGATAGGGTATTCTCTATCTCCCTCTATCCCCACTTTCTATCCCAACAGCAGTATCTGTAAATCCTGATTTTTTTATATCTTTTTTACATTCTATGTTCTATATTTTTAGAACATTACAGTATACTGAAAGCATCTTGCTGGCTTCCCTTTGTGTTCTTTAGTCTTGAATTTACTAGAACCTTAATTAATGTGCTGTTAAATGTCTTGTGGAATATTCAGACAATTATTCATGCAACTATACAGTCACCTTGCCCAATTTAGAAATATAAAAAAATGAAATTTTTAAGCCTCTGCATACCGTAGTCCACTCCCACAATTGGCTGTGTTTTTGGACTTCGCTGTGGAACCCCATCCCCCACAGAAACATTTTATACATAATTTCTTTCAAGTGCAATATTTTCTATTTTTTTCCTTGAATCTTATTTTGTATTTTGTGTTTATTTAGATGGGCTGGATAAAGCCTTTAGATGTAACCTTGCTAATTTAGTAAGTGCTAAAAACATTTATTCAGTGTGGAGTTGTTCTGTCTGGGGAGAATCGCGCTGCAAAACCAGGCACTGAAAGCAATCCAATAGTTTTCTATGTATAACACTTGATGATGGTCACCATAGAAACAGATTATCTCTCTAGGAGATATAAATTGTGTCCATAATAGCTGAATTTATAGCAAAATGAGACACCTTCATCTTCTTGTAATACACAAAGTTACTGGAACATTCTGTTGTATATTTGTGTGCCTCTGGGATATCCAAATGTTTAGTTTTCCAATCAAAAGCTATACTATAAATTAAAACATTGGTCATTCTTTGAGTTCTTGTGTAAACTGTTCCCTTATATCATCTTACTTGAGGCAGTTACAGTGGCCAATGAGCCAGTTGGCCAAGCAGTTTAACTAATCTTCAGCTTGGGCTGAACCAATTCTCAGTATAATTGTTAGGTCAGCCTACATACAGCACCAATAAATACAGAGAGAAAATAGAGAAATAAAAGATGTCTCAGAGTAGAAAGAAGATAGAAAAGAGAAGGAATGGCAAGAGACAAACCTCCCTCACCAAGACTAAGATATCCAAATTTGTCAGGTAATTTGAGCACCCAGAGGACTAGACTCAATAACGGCACTTGTTTTTATTTGTTAGAAATACTATTTTCTTTTTTGGATTATCTTTTAGGCTAGAGAAAATCTATCTTCAATGATGCTTTTTTTGCGTAGGGAAATAGATTCCCATTTATTTAGCAACCCTTTTAGAGTATTATTTAGTTTGGAATAAGACCTTTTTATTTGTGAAGCCACATATTCCTTCTTTTACACTATGCAGTATTTACAGTATACAGTATCTCAGTTAAAGGGAGTGTTATTTGTGTTCTATATCTGTATAAGGCTCTGGGTTCTGATCTGTTAATTGTTATCAGTGGATACTAAAGCTGTGAAATGTGTTTGGTGTATTTGTGGAATTTATTGCAATAAATGCTTGTCTTTTTACAATACATTTACTTTTTACCACTGCTGTCTGGTTATTAATTCCTTACCAAGCTATACTAGAGAAACCAAGTAAATAAATGTCATCTAATGTTTGGTATTCTCTGACAGTATCGTTGTTAACTTTTATAAATTTGTTTGCATGGGAAGCAGGTGTGAGGCCCACAAAATCAAATATTTGATTTGATTGATACTTTTTTAGTAATTGATTGAAACAATATTTTTCAATAACATGCATTAATTGTGGTGACTACTATATCTACAATAAAAAATAATTTAAATTATAAAAAAATTGCCAATCAGAAAAAAACTCAGAAGAGATGTATCCATTTGCACAGAAACTGTATTAAATCTTACTCCTATCACTTTAAGTAGCAATGCAATTTTAAGTAAAAAAGTTAAATAAAAATTAAGGTGATCAATATGAGGGTCTGGTACATGCAATCCAATCTCAATCAGATACAAACTATATCTTAAGGAAACTTGTAAAGTGAGATGAAAAGAACTGCTTTTTTGACATGTAACCTGAATATCAAGTAGCAGTGAACACAGACGTACAGTATCTACAGTAGCTTAAATTACTATTTTGGAACACAGTTTGAGAACATTTTATTGCATTTATCCAAAGTGGCTTACATTTGTACATATTTATACAGCTACATGTAGGTGTTTTACTGAAGCAATATACGTTAAGAGCCTTGCTCCACACAAGATTTGAATCTGCACTTGCATTTAAAGTATAACCGTAGATTGTGAGAGAGTTTGAGGCCAAGTCATATTTTTCTTTTTATGACGTTAGGTACAGTACTTTTTTCATTATACTGTATATAGTAGCAGCATTTTATTCTTCACATGATTAAGACAGCTAATGCTAATCAAATTTTTAATTAGAGATACTACTTCTATAAAACACAAGCAGCACAGGGAGTGTGTAGGATATTGTCATATGTGTTTATAAGCTAATTGAAGGTTATATGCTAAAAATATCGCTAAAGAGACATATAATTTCAATCAAGATAATGGGATTAAAAAACATAGCTATATTTTAAATAACAAAATGCCAAACATATTATGATCTGCCTACTATTTACAGTATATGTGGCTATAAATTCCGTGAAGAAAACAAAGATTAAACAAATATCTGAAGTTCACCTTCAACTTAATAATCAAAGTTAGCATTGCTTGTTTTCTTGTTTACACCAAGAGACATAAGCAATTAAATAAATCATGTTTTTTTCGCATCATATCTTACAATGTATAGTACATTAACTGAAAAATAACAATGATAATAAAGTTATACAATTATGTATGCTGTATGTTTAAATGCTGTATGAATTCAGCTTGTACTATCCTACGGAGGAAGGTAATTAAAATAATATAAAGTACAGTATAGTATTTTTCCAAAGAATATGCAAAGTTGAGGACTAGAGACTATTTTATACTGGTGCTGTTTTATACAGTAGTATAAAATATGTGGGAGAAGTTTAACATTGCAAAATGTTCAAAATTGTCAATTATGTTTGGCCCTATGTGTTAGCTGGGTGTTACTGGGGTTAAAGATGGGAGCAGCTATTAGAAATTCATTTAGGCTGTTGCAAATGATGTAGCCTATAGTATACATTGTCTGTGTGAAATGGAGGATGTTTTGTAAGCTTGGGGAAAAACCAGCGCAGTAGACTTTGAGATATGAAATCATGAAAAATATTAAAGCCTTTTTTATCTATGACAGTGGTTTACGGCTCATTTGAAACTTAATTAATTGAATTAAATTTAATGAAAAAAAATAATCAAAAAGCAATTTAGCTTGCTGTATATTTCGGTTTTAACTGTTAGAAGTTTAGTAAAGCTTTTTGCACATTAAAAACAACATCCCTTATGTAAACCTGTTCCACAACAGAACATAGAGAATAAAAATATAATTGTGAAATATGTTAGTTATACTGTAAGTGTGCCATACCTCCCTTAATAGACAATAAGACATAATTTTAATAATTGTTAATTATTTTAATAATTTATATATTATTTTACTATTCATTATATAATAATATTTATTATTCTCCATTATTTTTAAGTGTAATGTACCCTCAGCAATGACAAAACGAATTGTAATAGAGAAAGAAAATTGACAAAGCTAACAGTGATAGAGAACAGACTGGAACATCCAATCCAGCAATAGACAACAACATGGTGTCTTTTTGGCTGACTGTGCTCTATTTGGAAGTGTTGGTCTTGTATGCCTCTCACTTCGGAGTTGTTTTAAATTCCTCTGTCTCATCCCTTTTATGCTCTCGATCCCTCAAAGCTTACACAACCCCAGGATTTTAACTTGCCCTATTTAGTTCCTGGGGTGAATGCTTTTTTATGTATACTGAACAGCCTCATATTTTCCACACTCTGTTTCACACTGTTTGCCAATCTAATTTAATGTGACTGTTAAATATGTCATATGCTGAGCCAGGAATTTGTCAAGTAGGAATTTTTTTGTCCTTTTCAGAGAAACTGGAAAGAAGATTTTTTTGCCAGAAATGCATAAACAAAAGGCCCAAAATAGATTCTGTTGAAGTGCTAGTAATTTGAAAGCATGAACTCACACACATACACAAAGCGAATGCAGCTGCCTTTAATAGCATTATTCTACAGTATATGTACAGTACTAATAGGTCTATTTTTACTCAAGGATTGTCATTATTGGAATGAAAAATGATGAAATTGTAAATGTTCTATTTGTTTCTCTGTAAAGTGTTAGCAACTGTAGTCTACTGAGATTTTGCGTCTCTGATATTTACTTTCATGAGTAATATATTCAATGGTTAAGTCATACAGTTTTTGTTCTTTTTTCTATAACCGAATAATATGAAAGAACAAACAACAACAAAAAATCTATTTTTTATACTGTAATGACCCAGTAAAAGACCTGGTCATTACAGAGTTGCTGTCTAAGTAGTGTAACACTATTTATGCTACTATAAGTAAAAATGTTGAACAAGGGAATGTGATTAATGATGACTCACAACTTACAACTTCAAATTCTAAAATAAAAACAAATGCCTGTGTATTGACTCTCAACAAACATATTTCTTTGTCCTTCATCTTTAGGTTATGTAATGTATCAGGTCACCTCCATAATGTCACACTGCCAGTGTCAAAAATCACCCTTTCAGTGCAGCCTGCTAACTTAGAAAAGATGCCTTCACCATAGTGCAACAATGATGTATTCTGAAACATCACACCTATTGCAAACAAGCTAAAACATATACTGTATATGGAGGAAACAAAGCTTACAGCTGTAAACAACAAGGGGAAAAATGGTCTTAGACAATACAGCAATGATCCACATTCATTTCTATCTCCAAAACTCACATCTCACAAGAACACAGACACACTGGTTGAAGCCTATTAACATTAAAATGCTTAGCCATCCCTAATTAAGTACAGTAACCACTGGTAGTACATCCTCACAAAAAACCTGAAAGCTAAGAAACCTTAAGAATGCAATAAAGAAAGCCACCATATTTACCCGACAGGCATCCCTATAGCAAATTGTTCTGAACAGTGTTAGCATGTGTTTTACAGTCTGTTCACTCCCATAGGCGAGGAACCCTAATAGAAATCTCCACGAGGACATGACAATATTAAATATTGTTTCATATTGGTGGAAAAAAGCAATTGTATGGCAGAATATTTCAAGAAAAGAAAATGTCCTTTTGTATTTGCACATAGCCAAAAGATATACAGTAAATGTTGAAATTTCAAAACAATAATAAAATGGTATCACCTACATTCTAACATAGCTGAGGAATGGAGTCTTGGTAAAAGTAAAAGAGACATTCTTGTAAGAAATTTAGCATTTGACACCCTCACCTTTGTCAGTCATTGTATGTAACTGGTTAAAAGATGTTAAGATGTTACTGGTACCACAGATTTTAAGATTGCTCACTGATAGCAAATATAAAACACTAGCTTTGGTGTATAATCAATTAACACTGAAGAAGTTTCATTGAGGTGATTAAAGATAAGATTAACCCACTGGTCACTGACCTAATTCCAATACTTCATACATCATTTTGAGGGTTTATACAGAGCTGCTGTGCTTCAAAAGCAGTTCAGCTTTCAAAGCACAACAGTTCTATTTGTTTTTTTATGTGCTGCTTTTAATAATAAAATAAACATGCTGACAGCTTCACAGTGATTCCTTAGAGTGTCTGACATCTGTAAATCCCTACCACTGATGGTTTATAAAGGTCAAGCAAGATATTGAAACTCCTTGTAGACTGTTTGATTCGACAGATGAGAGTTTGTGTGAACAGTGCTAATGGGGGAATTTAGGCCTTTAAAATGTATTGTAAGCTTCCCAATAAAATATACAGTTTCCTCCTTCAGCTTCAGATGTTTTGAAGATCTGTCTTTAAATAATGGTGCGTACAGTAAATACCATAGAATGTTGATCTGTCTCATAGAGGTTTTTACTTTGTTTTCTGCACAGAATTTCCACTTACCATTCATCGAACCTGTGTGTGTTTCCATAAATATTATCCACTGCAGACATCCACTGCAGTGTTCAGGCTTAGAGCTCAACAATGCCAAACTACATTTTGGCTGAAACATGAAGTGTATAGAGAAGAGCTTCTGCTCCACTGTTGCATGATTTTGGCAAAGCCACTGGCCAGGCTTATTTTGCTCCAACAACCAGCAAGCTTACAGAGCTAGCAACTAGAAATTCTGGAAAGCTCTGCATTTCCTTGGCACTAAACAGGGATACATTCAGTTCTTTATCATTGCCCTCTGCTTCTCACTGCTATGAGGCATATTATTCTTCCTTTCAGCACTTGAATTGAATCCTCTTTTGTTTGTACATAGCTGTAGTCACAGCTACTGCATTTTTTCTACCACTTCCAACTGCAAAAGCTTAATGTTCTCCACCTACATAGTAGAACACATCCATTTATTAAGTCTAAAGCTAAGATGTCCTGATTTTTTTTTGCCTAGAATTTTAAAAAATGATTGATTGCTATTGGATTCCCTGTTGTGTGCAGATATGTCAATGTTTGACCATAGCACTCATATAATTTATACGTGGCCCCTGGAAAGAATGCATCAATCATTCGACCCCTATTTTTTTTAATATAGCCTTATCAAATTCAGCATCATCTCACAATGTTTGACAAAATCTAAGAAAGTGTAGGGCAGGCTAAAAACAGTAGAACGTTTTATAAAAAATAAAATTAAGAATATAAATGACAGAATTCTAAACATCAAAGATAATTTTTGAAAAATGTGATAAACAATATCTTTGACATCGCATAAGGGAACCACGTTGTGTAACCAAATCATTACAATTGATTAACTTAATTTCTTCATTCACTGTAGACCTACAAGTATGTGATTTATGAGTCCATGTGAGAGGTTTCATGAGCCTTTCAGACCATACCAGTGAAAGGTATGCGAAATATGAAATAGAAAGTGAAATATATGCAAACTATCCAATCCTTGAGTTTCACTGGCTCATGGATGTCATGTTTTAACCCCATTTTGTAGCAAATTGCCATAGATAATATTGACAAACGATGCAGCCTTTGCTCTGCAGGATAGTTACAGATTGTTAGAAATCCCTTGTGGGGAGATATAAGGATCCTGTGCAGACGCAGGCACGGGTATTTTTGTGGTATTTCTCAGAGGCAGGCGAACAATCCAAAACAATAAGGGAGTACGTGGTCTAAAGGAGAAGGGTGTACAGCAAACAGGAAGAACATAGAAAGCGTACAATCTGAAGCAAGAGGCAAGGTTGTGGTCAAAAGGAGTAAAGTAAATCGTAATCCAGGGAGAACATCCCCAAATAATCCCCTAATCTATGAATTGGCTTCATTACCAATTTACCATTGGCCTTTACCAATCATGGCATCCTATTAATCAACTAATAATCCCCTAATGAATTGGCTTCATTACTCTGTTTCCCATCCCACTGATAGCTAATGTGTGGCACACTATGGCTGCCGTTCCATCTTCGAGGTGGGTGCTGCACATTGGTGGTGGTGGAGGAAAGTCCCCATTACCTGTAAAGTGCTTTGAGTGGAGTGTCCAGAAAAGTGCAGTAAGTGTAAGGAATTATTATTTTAATTACATTTTATGAAAACTCCAAAATGGTAGCTAAACTATGTGACCAGCATTCACATACATTCACACCGACACAACTTCCCATAAACCTTTACAATCCTGCCATGTTTCATGAGTTTTTGTCCAGGGGTTAGGTTTGGATTTCATAGTCATTTGAAAATACTGTAAGGAAAAAAACAATAGGGGTATTGATGCTTTGTCCTTGTGCATAAAATATACGAGAGTCTCAGACCTTATCTTCTGGATTATAAAAACACATTAATTCTTTGCATTTACACAAATGTTCCAACATTTTCAGTCATGCTTGAACATAAGTAAAAAAGGGATGATGGAATTACTAGCAAGCAGAGAAAGCACTATTCTGGTACCTCGTAAAATATGCTATGAGATTCAGGCATGAGATTCTTTCAATACTAGCATTGAAATATTGTATGTACTGTAAAATATTTCTCAAAATTGAATACATTTTGCATTGTTGCCATCAGTGATGTGTTTGCAGAGAGTTAAGCTCTGGTCTTCACATCTCTAGTTCCTTTGATCCCACGTCAGGTTAATCAATTGTTGATTATTGAATGCACCTAATAATAGAGTAATCCGTCAGCAGCTTGTCTGCTGAACTTGCAAGCATTAGAATGAACACTCTTTCCATGGCTTATCTATTATTTGCTTGACATTTGTTAGTACTGTACCTATGAAAAACAATGAAATTGTATGATGGCTATGTACAAAGTGGTAAAGAACTGGTATAGCAATACAGTATGTGTGTTTTGTGACCTGAGTAAGAAATAAAACAAAATGTTCCATATTTCATAGCTTGGACTACAGTATATACTCTTGTTAGTGAAGTTAATTTCCAGATTGGAAGCTAAGCTCCACATTATCTTTTTTAATTCTTTGTAAATGGCTTATTATAATGCAGTATTAAATGAATGTGAATTACTAAAGTATGTACAGTATTTTGGTTTTAAATACACACAATTCACTTCAGCAGGTTGTCAGTGCATGGAAAAAAAATGAAAATACTAAGAGGTTTCATTATTTATCCATTTTGCATTACATTTTGAAAATATTACACATACTTGTCATGCCACCAAAAATATATCTGCATTTGTCATTTTTTTAAATGTTATCATCTTTTCATATTTGCTTTTTGCACATTGGAAAATATCCTACATATATAGTCACAAGAGAGTCAAGTAGGAAAATAAGAAGAAAGATGCTCAGTGTACTGAATAACTTGCAGTATACAGTACCTTTTTTGTGTTCAATAGCTCAATTTATTCAGTTCCAGGATCCTGTCAGAATGAATATCCTATTTTTTATCCATGATTGATGCTGGCAGGGTGAAGAAAAAAAACAACAACTTTGTTTTCTTTACACCTTTACAGGATCACATCCCATAAATATTGTGATAGATGATGAATTGAGTTTCAACCTTCCTATCGTTTTTTACACACTTTTAAAATAATAATGTTTTTGAACTCTAGAAAAGAGATCACTACACTTGTAGACTGTGGGGGTATTTAGTTAAAAATACCAGAACCAGAACTGTATATTTGAGCTTATTTTTGCTAACCTCTTTGGGGCTTTTAGGAATGAACTGTACTGTATGTGTGTGGGAGTGCTTTTTTAATTTTAGATTTTCTGTGCCTTTTTAAAATGGACAGTCCTGAGCAAGATGTTATTTAAAATAAACTTTCAATGAATTCATGGATATTACTTCATTTGTGGATGCTTGGACATTGGAATTTTGCAATGGTTCAATTTTTATAAATTGTTTTGTACTGTACAGTATGTTATGGAAGCCGTATGTTGTGGAAAACACAAGCTCCAATAAGAACATTTAAAGTGTTTCAGATAAATGGGACATAATCTCGTTAAATTCAAGAAAAGAGAATCTGTAGGGTAAAGTTCTAATCTACACCTGAATTGTACTGTATATACTGTAAGTGGGTTTCACGGTTTAACCTCTGTTAATAAGAAGCAGGCTAATATCTGCATTTTCACTCTATATTTATTTCTATTTCCACTCTAGCAAACAAGCAAGCAGATTTTAAAGACGTTAAGGCTGAATTTTGAATTGCAACTTGGATTACTGAACTGAATGTAATGATTTCACTGCCATTTACGTTACTTCACATTTTGTTAAATAATTTATCATTGAAATTAACTTTTAAAATAAGTTCAGTCTAACAGTTGCAAGGGGCTCTTCTTACATGTTTCGCCCTAGTGTTGAACATCTTCATGTATGGTTTTAATAACAGTTAGATCAATGGAAAACTGTCTGAAAATGCTCCCATCAAAATGAACCAGATATTCATATAATAGGTTTTGTAGGTGCAAATTTCCTCTCAAGTACATACAGAATTTTTTACTATCTTTCCACACAGGTGCATGTACTGTATTTTATTAATTCTGTGCAATGGTCATTCAATTACCATTAAATATTTATGTTAAGTATTCAAATCAAAATTGTCCTTTTAACTCCTGATATGTTAAAAAAAACACTTAAACTTTTTTCTAGCTTTTTTGTCCACTGGTAGACATTTGTGTGGTATTTCTCAGGGTGCTTTCTGCTGTCAGAGATAGCATAGGGTCAGACCTGAAACTATTTCACTGCCGGAGAGATAGAATGGAGGCAGGTATCCTCCCTCATGTTTTTTTTTCACACCTTAGGATATGATAAACAGCAAGGATTTTGCAGGAACCAGACTACTGACCTGCCATTTGGATAATTGCTTTCTAAGAAAAAATAGATCACATACTAAGACCGACAGGCTTTTTTCAAAGATAAAAATAATTCTCTCTTAGTCATAACATTATGAATTTGTTAATGATCCTGGGCATATTTTTTTTTTGCATTTCATGTTTAATTTCTAGCTTAAATAAGAAGTATAATTCGAGTACTAAATTGTATATTTTCTTATTATTTGTACTGTATTTTTTATGGATATAATGTGGCTTATTCCTGTGTTTGTACGTCTACTCAAGGGCCCATCTATATAAAAGCTCTATGAAATTATGGATTTCCGTTATCATGTGTAATTGGATTACTTTGCTTTCTTTGTCCTTTTTTTAGTAATAATTATATGATAGATAGCTGTTTCTTATCTTCCTCAGCTGATTTTTCCTTCAAAGAGTTTGCTGTTGGCAGCTTTTCTGGGATCTGTCAATGTTTAGCTTTGGCACAGAATCCTTGGCAAAATTGGCACAATTTTAGATATTCATCTGTGTAGGACTGTATTCAGTTTTAATCCTGCTTATAAACGTAATACCAGTAACTAAGAAATATTAACTGAAGTCTTCAGACAAACAGTTTTGATCAGTCAGATTGCTATGAAGCATCATTGCATTTTTAGCATTGCAATGCTATACTTGGATTGTTTGCATAACATAATAATATTACGTTTTATGCTGTCTGACATCACAGTCCATATATTTCTTCTTATTTACGAAGTGTATATATTTCTGTGTTATTTCTTTTTTAACACCAATTAAAATAACTATTTTTATTTACATTTTTAATTTAAGGATTTTGGATCAAAATGACATTTAGAAACATGCACATGGTCATTTGCTATTAATACATTTAGAATTATAGCCACAAAATGCACAGATGGTTGAAAAGGGTATGTTGTTTTTAAGTATAATTTGTTAAAATGTATACTGTACATTTATTACGTCTTCCTACATAATAACTATAGTATTACATGTCCCATGCTGTACTCTATCACTATTTGTGTACTTTAGGACAAGAACTATTCTGATTTTATTTACAGTAATTCAATTTCATGTATCCAGACCTGAGAAAGCTCTAGTTCAGATCGACCTGTTTACACCAGTGTTTAGTCAGGTGAACTGTGCATTGTTCTGTTCTTTTGCTAAATGTGTCACTATTATTTACTGGAATACCTGTGATTGCATCAGTGGAAATGTCAGATGAGAACATTTAAGTAGCAACTTTTTTTATTATTTATCAAGACTTTGCCTCTGAATAATGCAAAATGAAAAAATAATTAAACAGGGATCTTCGAATTAATGTACAATTCAAAATGTCTTTCCAAATGTAATGTTGTTATAAGTTCTTAAGTTTTATTTATATATAAAAGCTTTGTATCTCACAATGCCAAAGAACAGAACTGTCTGCTAAAACACTTCTCCTTTGTGTATATAAAGTCAAAGTTGACTTTGTTAGTGTACACCATCATGGCATAGCTACCTTGACCAGTGAAATGTGTGTATACTGTATATACGCTCCTTTCAAGAAACACCATTCAGGGTTATGATGTTTCTATCAGAACAAAAAGCCCTTTACGGGAATGTGAATTCATTTTACATTTTAATTAATATTTGCTATTTATGCATGCTATTTTGGATTTTATAAACACCAAGCAGATTTAGAATTTAGATGGTTCTGCTTTCCAGCAGGGTAAAATGTCCCGAATAAATCAATATTAACATTCATGTAATAGACCATTTGAAATTAACGACAAACATCAAATGAAAACTGGAATGCACTAAACATGACATCATGATGACAGAGTATAGAACGTATATATTACATTTTTATAATTATCCTCGTTGACAAAAGGTCTTTCCTGATATGTGTAAACAATGATGAAACTTGAAACAATGATGTAACTGACTGTTACATACTGTAAATCTATGCACTATTAGGAAGCCACTTACTTGTGGTGAGATTTATAGCAACACGGGGCACAAGGAGATTCTACACCTTGAATGGAATGCCTGTTCATTACAGGGCACATACAAGCACACAACTGACATAGTAATGAAAACCTATGCAAACATGTGGAAAACATACAGACTCCACATAGAAGGTACACCAGTCCAGAATTCAACCCAGGAACTAAGAGCTATGAGGCAACACCACTCTTTACTGGCAAGTCTTGTTTTCTTTACATTGCTATAGCCTTTTCAAAATCTGTAACAGTGGGCTGGTATATATATAATATATATACAATGTATAAATTATACTGTATCTACATAACTTTAGGGTAATTCAATAAATAACTGAAATATGTAAATTATAAACCAACTGCGATTTACAAGTGAGGAAGAATTACTTTTTAATATAATCCATTGCATTTCAATACACTTCTAATTACAGTACATATATGCAATACTGTATAAGTCTTGATAAACACCATGCCATCTTAAAATAACATTATAATTTGTAAACGCCTGTTAACATTATCTGAAAATTTAAAACACTTAATTGGTATCTTTTAAAAAAACATGTACTGTATAGATGTATATTGACTATTGGTAGATGGCTGCAATGTAGACATAATCCCAAATTATTAGTTTTCTCAGCATTGGAGAATGCAGTGTCAAACAAGCTATAATTTCCATTTTGTTCTGCATCAAAAACTGAGAAAAGAAACTGTCAGACCTGAGTGGAGCACAGCAAAAATAGAATCGAGAGCAGCATCAAAGTAATGGCAGTTTGGAGCCTTATCCTTGGCTACAAGAGAGAGTGACATAAGATGAACATGGGTGACGACCACTGAGTACAGTATATCCATTAGTTTGGCAGAGAAGCACATGTGGCTCAGCTTTAATTGCTCTGCATTTATTTTTTTGTTCCTTGCTGGATTTAATACAGAAAAACCCTGATGCTGTAGGTTTTATGTTCGTGCTTGTAGACTTGGTTTCCATAGGAACACAAATTTCTAATGTTAGGTATTAAAGCTTTCAAGAAACAAAGCAGTGTTGAAAGACCTATACTGTATGCTGCATTTTCCATTTTTTCCCTTTATCATAAATACCTTATTGTTGCATTGTTTTTGATACTTGATGTTAATTGTGTAGAAACTTAATTTTGAAAATGCCTTATATATTTTATAAAACAGTGTAAAATAAAATAGTATAATACAATGGGAGAAACCATAAATATCTGCTTTATTACTGTACTGAGAGAACTTCTTCTTCTAACATCTTCTTTAGGTCTGTGTAATGTCTCTTGAGACATTTCCATAGTTGTCATGCTCACAGTTTTTATTTCATGCAAGTGGAGAGAACAGCTGTAACTGATTTCAGTGGTGGTGCAGGCTTGTAAAAGACAATTTAATTGACCAACAAATGGATTGAATGGTAACACTGAGGGGAAAAGGGACTTAATTTATTGATTAAAGAACACCCAGATCTTTCTTGGCAGTGCTTTTAAAGGATTACTTCTGAAGAATCCATTCAGTTGTTAAATATGCACTGCACACATGACAAAGCTTGGTTTAAATGCTTTGTTGTTAAGAAACTAAAATAAAACACAAACGTTTAACTGCTGCCCCCATTTAAGATGTGTTTTGGTTTACATACAAAGACATACTGTATACAGATGCAGCCATCTAGAATGTGCAAAGTGTTAGTCGGTATGTATTCTGTGTAGTCACAAAGTGCAGTGTGTCATCACATTTTTTTATTTTTTTCAAATAATCTGATGCAGTTTTACTACTTTATAAAACTGCCAGGTGGTGCAGTGAATCCTTAAGGTATTTTAGGTGTGTATGTTTGTCAGATATCAGTACAGTTTTAAATGTTTATTAGCCCATTAGTGTTTTCCTACGCTAATCATACTATACTGTATGTATACATTGCTGAGACAGGTTGTTGCTATCACGTTTCTAACACAACTTCAAATATAATGTGTCACAATACAGCACAAAACTAATAGAATTATTATTTTAATTGTAATTAGAAAACAGATAATTTTATTTTAGATTTTAATAATAATAATATTATACACAGTGGCTTTAAAACATATTATATTTAAAAGCAATACACACAAACAAAACATAGAGGCCAGATTAAAATAAAGGTTTTGAGTAGTGATTTGAATGACTTTGTTGTGAATTGTTAGTTGGATTGTAGTTGATGCAAGTCTGCACTTTATTTAGGTCAATATTTTAAATTGTTTATATTGCAATTTGCCATTATATTGTTGAGGTACTGAATGTGCTGCTTGAAATATTTTATTATCATTTTAATTATTGCTTGCAAAACAAAATAATTGCATATAGATGAAAGCAGTGAACATGAACGACAGCAATACTGTAGTTGATGTACAGTATGGATATCTGTGGATATTCATTGAATTGTTTAACGTGTGGGATGTTTTACGCACCAAATTATAATCTTTTGCTTTGCTGCTTTACATGCCTGCTCCTGGGATTACCTTTCACATACAGTACTTAACATTCTGCTTCTTAACTCTATCACGAGCAATAGACATTACAATCCTCTTTTCAGAAAAAAATACTGTACAGCCATGTTACAGTTTGAAACAGTAGCTAACTGCATTCAATATGTGCACATAACATAAAAATGTCATATTTTCAAGAAATACTATTATGAGATAAAAAAAAGATTAAGTTCAGCTAGTGTTTCAGTAACATCTAACACAGCACAAGTACCACCTATTGATCTGTTTTTAGCAGTGAAAACAATATGCCAGACGAGACTCCAGCATACAGTAGTGGGCTTTCCACTGATATAACTTTTGATGCTAATTCTGGATGACTGAGTATGTAGTATGCTTTTTTAAGGATTTAATTTCCCCATCTAAGGTTTTATATTAACATTCTGGATGTCAAACATCAATACACAGTAGATTAAAAAGTGTTTTAATCATTTGTGAAAGTAAATTGTTTTATACTATAGTTAAGTTGACACCTGGAGCAGTCAAAAACCCATGTTTTTTTATTTTGGAAGTGATGAAGATAAATAGCTTCGTCTATGAATGTCTATAAAGGCAATGTAGGATGTAAATTTTGAGAGTGGCTGTTGGGTTATTTGCCTTTTGTTATTTCTTTTTGGTGCAATCAAATATTTTCTTTTTAAAGGAAATCCTGTATAACTCTTTGAAATACAGGCTTTACAGATTCATTAATGTGTTTGAAGAGCTCACTTGCAGCCACAGCTGTAGAAAGGAAAAGCTATTTAACTTGCTGACACTCACTGCCATGACCAAGACATTAAACGTAATCAAATGAGTTATGTTAGTCTTGTAAGAAAGAGGCCAGATCATTTTTAAAGAGAATAGTTTATCCAGATTCCAAGCATGAGCCTGTAAGGCACTGATGTAAAGTAAAAGAAGGGGCTGCTTATACTGTACATACTGTATATGTCATTGCAGCTGCCATTTTTGTTGTGAGTTACTGTACCAATGTCAGGACTCTTATGACCTGGCCGTTTGAGTTTTCTCAGCATAGATTATGGATAATGATTTTTTGCATTTTCTTCTATACTCATAACATTTTAGCATCAGTCTCTGTAAATCTAGAAAAAGATGAATTCTAATAGAAGCCTTTTTAATACTTCACATTTCATATAGCATGAAATATTACTGTCTCTTGGGAAAGCTCCTTTCGTAAACTGCACACTATCTTTATATCTGCAGCTATTTAAGACAGCCCATATTTATCACTGTAATAGTTACAGATTCTGAGTGTACTCTAGCTCAGCCTGTTAAGCTGGCTCAGATGAGATTTTTAATTTGTTTTTCTGTAATTGATAGTACTGGAGCCCAGGCGATATGACAGTGAGCTTCTGAGAATGCTCCTTCACATCAGAAAAAAAAGAAAGCAGTTTTTTCTAGGAATCGGTTAAAAGCAAGCTCCCCTGTGATGTCTACTGGGTGGTTCTAAATAACAGTCATGTGAACAGTTCAGTGCCTAATAAAATGTCCAACATACTGTTCATAAGATAAAAGATAAAATGTTATACTTAAAGCATGTATACAATCGTTACATTTCTTTCTTTCAGTGTTCAGTAGCATGTCATTGTAATGTACTAATATATTTTAAAAAAATAAATAAATGCAAATACGATATAAAGGGTTCTAGACATATAAAACAGAAATCATTGTAAAAATGCTGGTAGATAGCATTTGATGTTTAGGTCTATTGCCACACATTTGCAAACTCTGTAAAAAGCTCTAATCAGAATATCATCATACAACCTTGGAAAAATCACCCCAAAACACAACTTATTTTTATATTACTTTTTGAATGATGCTGTGTGAGGCTGATCTAAACATGATTTAACATGAATTCAATCTATGAATATTAAAACTAAGAGTTTAAAGTATTACTTTCTGTAATATTTAATTAGATTCTAAAATATTTTGAACATGCTAGAAACGTTTTAACATTTCCCAGAAAGAACCACATTGAATACTGGCTATAATATAAATTTAAATTTATAATTTTATATTTTGAACATATAAATATTAGTTTGTTTTTTTCTACAATGAATTCTACAGGATATACTGTATATGCCTTATTGAAACTGCAATATTGATTAACATTCAATGATGTGTTCCTATTTGTCTGTTTGACAGTACACATTTTTTATGCCTGTTATACGCTGGTTTTAAAGTTTTATGGACACTCTTAAAATGGAATATTATGGAATGAAGAAATTTGTGAACCACTCAGAACACACATTAATTCTTATTACCACATTGGCGGTACTACAGAGTGGTAGGGTGTGTGACCAAAGTCAATCTGTACTGTAGGTGGCTGACAATGAAAATCTGACAAAAGCTGACACTTAAAATAACAGGTATAACATCTCTGAGCATGATGAATTATATTAATTTGTGAATATAAATATACATACTGTATATAGCTAGTAGTGGTAACTTAAAAATAAAAAATATAGGCACACAACAGTATTCTAGCTTCTTCACACACATTTTCTGCATCAACCTCATTAACTTGAACACTTGCTGTGGTTATTGTGAGAAGGTGTTGACATGCCCCTTTAACTAAATCTGTTGTAAATGGAAAATCAAAAGCTTGTTCCATATTCCCACAGTCCTTTCTATTAAAGAAGTGCCTCAAGTTTTTAAGACACTTCAACATTTAAGATTTATCACTTCCCTATAAGACTATGAGACCTATAACAGAACATAATGAGTTTATGCAAAGCAAGTTGAGCACTTTATACATTTTTGTATACTGTACATACAGGTATGTGAAAAATTATTATTAAGCTTGGGTTACAACTGTTTTAATATTTTTGAGGGAATGACATCTGGATTGCTGTGAACTTGTGAGACTCAGTGATGTAATTTACTTTACCGAGCAGTTTGAAAAGATAGCTATTACAAGGTCAGGTAGTATATCTGAAATATTATTACTCTTTTGTGTAAAGGAAGTATCACAGTATAAAGGTAGTATGAGGAATCATTATTTCTTTCTCTATGCGAAGTACACTTCCAGTATTTGCTGTATGCTAGCTACAATAGATCACTGTCCTTGAAAGTCTGACTTTTTAGTTTATAACAATAATTGTACTAGGGATGTAAACTGCCTTTAGTCTACCTGGGATTAAATGGAAATTATCCCAATATCCATATTAGCTGTATCATTCTGCAACTTCTAGTACAGATTTCCACTGTAGCAGATAATATTATCAGGCAATCAGGGACAAACTAAAGTATAGACGATATTGAGTAGTTATTATAAGTACACAGGCAATATGTTTCCCCAAAGCCAATTCTACAATGAAACTTGGTTTCTTGGGACAGAGATGCTTAAGGACATAAATTCATCACTGCTGAACTTTAATTTTTGTTTTCTGAAAAGTCAAAGTGTCTCTGTCTTTGGAACTTCTGCACCCACTGAATGCAGTCTTGACAGGTTTCATCAACACTCAAACCAGCTTCAGAAATATACCTTATAACCTTGCAGGTTGTACAAGGGGACCTGGTTTTACGTTGTCTTTATGTACAGTACTGTGCATTTCTCCATGTTGATGTTGTTGAGATATTGGTAATCTAGTAAAAAATACCCAATAACCTCCCTTGAGTTTTTGACTTTTGTTTAGAAAAAATCCTGAATGTTGTGTTTTGTCCAACTGGTATGCGGCTGCAACTTTTATCATTCTTTGCATCTTTGCAAGGTGCATTGATAAGTTGATAGTACATGTGCTTTATTTCCTTCAACAACATCAACAATCAAACACAACTCAGCTACAGTACTTCTCAAGGTATAAACAAGTGTTTGTTTAAGACGTGTGTGTTTAACATGTCACTTAAAATGCTTAATATTACATTATTTTGAATGATTGGTTAGTCAAGATACAAGTGAGTGATAGGTTAGAGTACAATAATTTTTAAAATGTTTAAAGTAATGTATTGTATTTTGATAGCTACCAGTGACACATACACTTGACACATACTGTAATAGAGAAGTTTAACTTCTGGTCCCTAATCCTGAAGTACAGTATATCAAGGCTCCTTTTGAGATGATATGTTTAACACACTAACTGTCATAATTTTTTACACCTTTGGCATGTGCAACCTGTACCCCTAACTGGTCCTCTTCAAACACTGATAATCCAGTTAAGGCCAATTGATATTTATCTCCAAGTGTCTTGTTTGATTGTTGATGCAAATACAAATGGTGAAGTAAGATTTGTATACAAAGGTTTTTGTAAAAATCAAGATTATCTCCTGACAGCTTTTCGTTTGTTTTATGAATGTGAAAAGTTCACAGGACAGGGTTCCACAGTTTTTATTAGCATCAAAAGTAACCCCTCTTCTTTCCACAGTGTTCCAAGGTCCTTTGGTAAGTAGGTTGGTTCCCTTTCTGTCTGGGACAATGCATAACTGAATATCTCCTATCTCCTTTAGACATCATTGGGACTAACCCAAAAAGTTTCCTAATTTTTATGATGTGACAACAAGATCATTCCCCAATACTACAGTGTATATGTCCTCTTGCAAAATGCAATTTCAATGTTATACACAGGATTGTAACATTTTTGTTGTAAGGTGAAGAATTGTTCAGTGGAAAATTAAAAAAATTACATCTGAACTATTTGGTTACTATTCATCCACACATACTGAATTATTCAGCCAGAGACATTCTGTCTTCACACTTTGCATGTACTGTAAAAAGTATGAGATTTTATTCAAAAAAATACCTATAGGCATGAGCACATGTACAAAGCAGAGCATACAGGGTGTCTGGAAGCTGTGCTAGAATAAACAACTGATTCTAACACTGCTTTCAAAATAAATTTCTTGTCCTAAATAAGGCGAAACGCGATGAAGAAGCTCAAGATAGTTGAAACATTCTAGTGCCTCTGTTGCCTTTTCAGAGTGAAATTAACATATACTGTACAGTACTTCTTCCTTAAGTATAAGAGGGTCCATCCATTAATCTACTTTCAGAAATCTATTTGTACTTAGAGGATCAGGGTGAGTCAGAGCCTAATCCAGCAGGTGTAAAACAGGACTACACCCTGGACAGCATTCTAGTCCACACATGCATTCACTGGTGCAGAGGCGTGAGTGGGAGAGCAGTTTAAAAGAAGGAAAGTGGAGCACCAGAAGAAAACCCATACAAACACACGGAGAACATATAAACTTTACACAGATAGAGCCAGATTCAATATCAGGAGCCCATAGCTGTAAAATGTGAATGCTACCCACCGTGCTACTTGATTATATGGTATATTGCTTTATAAGATCATGAGCATTTGTGAACTCCTGAATACTTTAATTGTACTCTCTTGTTTGCATGAGTGCTGTACCATAGTAATAAACAGTTTAAAACCAAAATAAAATCTAATGCTTTTTTTTTTTCTTACTGGCTGATATGGATAAGAGTAATTATTTTACCCATCTTCTTTTTCACTTGATATTTAAAGTGCACTGTAATATTGAAGAACATTTCATTGTCAGACGGTATGGCACAGCGCCAGAGATTTAATTGAGTGAGGTCTCTACTGTGGCTTTTAAATGAGTAGATGAAATTTTACGACATTAAAAATGTTTCACCTTGAAAATTATAACCTTTGTGGAAGAAAGGGAAAATTTCTTTCTAATTGCTTGTACAATTTTTCCTCTTTCAAAGCAAGAACAAATATTTCTGTATACTTTAATGCATATTTATTGAAAAGTGTAATATGCTAAAGATTATCTCTCCTAAAAAGAGATAATAAGGAAAAAGGAAACAGAAAATATGTATAATGATTAAAATGTTGTTTTATGAACTTCCTATTCATGTAATCAATACATAAAATAGGGTTGCTTAGTTAAGCACAAACCAAAATATTTACCTCAATAATCCTTGAGATCCAGTCAGTCAATTTATTAGTATTACATTTTCAGGAACTCAATAAAATCTGTAATTCAACCAAAATATGTTACTTTTGCTTCCTTTTTATTTAGTTTTTATTTTCCTGAAATGTAAAAAGGAAGAAACACTTTTAAACTGTAAAAACATCCAAAACTAACGACACATACAGTAATTCTAATCCACTTAAGAAACAATTGAAGATGTCTTTTATAAACTGATTGTGTTTTCCAATTGTACATCTGCTGCCTAATGTTTCTTTAATTATTCTTTTGTAGGAATGACATGCCAGGCACGGACTTCCTATACCGAGGACGAAGTTCTTTGGGGTCACAGGTTTTTCCCTGTGATTTCTCTTGAAGAGGGCTTCTTTAAAGTTGACTACTCCCAATTCCATGCAACATTTGAGGTTCCAACCCCCCCTTACAGTGTGAAAGAACAAGAGGAAATGCTTCTCATGTCTTCTCCTTTGATGGCGCCCTCACTGAGCAACAGTGGAGAAAAGAATAATTCTGTTGATGGCTTGGAAACACTTGAGGACACAAGCACCAAGCTGCCATCTAAACTGCAAAAGATAACAGGGAGGGAGGATTTGCCCAGAAAGCTACTGCGGATGAGCTCCACCACCTCTGAGAAAGCATACAGCTTGGGGGACTTGCCAATGAAACTCCAGCGCATCAGCTCTGTCCCTGGAAACTCAGAGGAAAAACTTGTTTCCAAAACAACGAAGATAAGCTCTGACCCAATGAGCCAGTCAGTCGCAGACTTGCCACCTAAACTGCAGAGGCTGGCCACTGGAGGAAGGATGGATGGACACCTGCCTCCAAAACTCAGAAAAATGAATTCAGACCGGTTTACATAACTAATATTACAGGAACCCTCCCTCCCCTGCCCCTGACTGCCTTGACAATATTTTCAAATTTGAAATGACGGACAAGATTGTGAAATTGAAATTTAAAAATTTATATAATTATATATATTGAGTAGGATAAATTCAGCACTACCTGTATGCTTGGGTGCAAGTATAAATGCTTTGATGGGAGACCTCAGATATTTTTCAGGTCATTGTATTATTAATATAAACTGGCATGTAAGCGTCACAAAGCGCATGTAATACAGCATTGAAATTTTTCTGGCATGGCATTTATAAATCTTAAATGATTATTTTGCAAAAAATAAATAAAAATGAAATAAATAAACCCTAGGAGCCAAAGTGTGCTCTAACGTTCTAGCAAAGTCTTTTGCAAAATATGGATGAGAGATGCTGCTGAAGAGGTTTTGAGCGCTGATTTTATTACTATTTTATTATTTGGAATAATGTGAAATTGTGTTTCTGAAGTACTATTTTTGAATGCATGCTAGTGTTAGGGAATTCTAGAGAAAGGGAGAGGCTGGAGCCAGATCTTTAGCCTTAAATAAAGTTCATTGCCCTGTTTTATTTTCACTACTCACTGCTTTTATTTATTTTGTCTAATCCTTATTCTTAGCATTTCATTATATTTTATCTGTATGGAAGATTTGGCATTTGTTGAGACTGGGCAAAACTTTATATTGATGATTTGCAAATCTTCAATATTGTCTTATTATTATGCATATTTTTAAATTGCATGATTTAAAGAATATAAATATCACACTCGATTTTGACTTTCACTCACTGTACTTTTAGATAATTTAATTGAATGGATGTTGGAAGGCAAAAAACCTACATCTGGTTGTTAAGACATCATTAATTATTATAAATGTTTGAAACTTTTCTACATGAACTGTAGCAATAATGATACATACAGTAAGCCATTATCTTGGTGGGACTGTGTGAAGTCCTTTACAAAAACGGAAAAGATGACCTATAGGTTTCTACAAAAATGTCCCAATTGTTAGCAAAAGTGAAATTAAAGATTGGTTCTGACAAAGAGCTTGGTTATTTTGGACTATGATTAAAAACTTCAGCCTTCAGGGTTTCTTTAAGAAGTGCTTTTAATCAAGCATTGACATTGTTCACTTCACTGACTCTGCATAAACACTATCATGCTTGGTTAATGTAAGAATAACTACAGGCTTAATCAGTTGTGGCTAATTTGTGATATTAATTTGCACAATTGTCAAGTCTCTAAAATGAGAGAATTTTGAGAACATTTTATTTTGGATACTGTTAATATCTATTTCCGTTTCATACAGTAATTGTGATTATGCCAAGATCCATTATTTTATGCAAACAATTTTTCTCTCATTCCCATTTTTGATAATTTATTATATTTAGTATAATTAAACTGGAAAATGTAGTTGATTGAATATTGCATCATGCAGTTGATGAATATATTCAAAAAGATGATCTCTTGATCCTCTGACGTTTGCAGGAGTTGTATAAGTACCGCTAAACTAATCCCAGAGAAACACAGTAACAAGTTTCTTTTCCTTGATAGCATATGGCACAATGGCAGTCCTCTCATTTGAAACCTTTCTTATGTTCTTAAGATCCTCCTGTGAAATGTACTCTGTTTCATGAGGTGCCAAATCAATGGAATGTTTTGTGTACTTTTAATGAACAAATCATTCCTTATTCCACATAATGTATCAATTTTCTTGTAAAGTTAGAACATTCTATATTAATTTATAACACATAACAGATTAATTAATAGATAAAGAATCTAGATGTTCTTTGTTATTTGTTAACTTTTATTGCGATAGTGGCAGGGGATTAAATACAAGTACTGTACAACATGTACTGTAATCAATGCACTGGGTTTTGGTTTGGTTCGATCAGATGATGTTCGTCTTCAATTCTGATGTTCAAACTTCAATTTGTTTTGCCCAGCCTTAAAATGTTTGCTGTAAATGGTTGATGAAGCTGATTGCACAGCCGGTCTGTGTTTTCAAAGCACTGTAGAATTTGAGCCTGCTAAATGCTGTAAATTGTACATAGAGATGTCTACCAAACAAACTAGATTTTCAGGCATGCAGAATATTTATTGTAATAATACACAAGTTTTAAATGGACTTGTACGCATTAATACTGTAACCTAATTCTGTATTAAACTTTTCAGCAATTCGATGAGTTTAGATTTTTACAAAGTCTGGTTTTGCTACTTGCATATGTTGTCTTTTTTGTCAGCTCTTTCATAATAAATTTTAACTGTGTTAACTTAAAAATGTAGATTTCTACAGGGCCTTAAATTTCAAATGTTTTGAGATTATACCCCTAAAAAGTGGTTTAATTGAGTCACATTTTGCTTCTTATTTGAATTTTACAATAGTGCAACTGACTCTAGATTATATATTAATACATAGGTGGAAATTATGTACAGTACTTCCAATCTGAAGCGTGAACATCTGTTTAATTGAAAAATGACTCGTAAATTTTTAAAGCGCTCATTGAATTTAATTCTGTAAATGTAATACTGTTGCACTCCTGCTTTTTAATCTAAAGAAATAGAAATTACCAGTATATTCTAACTAGATATTATGACTATACAATGTTTTTTTAAAGCATGCCAAAGAACTGGAAAACTTAATCAATATCACTTAATTTCAATTAAAAATGAATAAAATTCAAGTCAGATAAATTTAAACACTTACTGTACAGTACATCTTTGTATGTGATAAAAATGTTTCTTGTTTCATACAGACTTGTAAGAAAAACTTAAAAGATTTTGCACATATGCTTCTCTTCTATTCAACCAGGAAAAGAGGAGACACCTTTTAGAAATTGGGTTTCTACACATTTGTGCCTGATATAAGTCAAACGTTCAATCCTTATACCAATCAAATGACAAAATCGGGATCTAATGAAGGATTCTGCTTGGTAGAAGAAAGAGGCCAGAGGCAAGCAAGTATCTGAATAGCAATCTACAATCAGCCAGCAGACCAAGGTTTTGTTTGAACTCAGGCCTTAATTGAGGGAAAAGCAATTAAGTTATACAGGTAAAAGGATTTCTCCTCATTACACTGTGGTTTAAAAAATTGCTGTTACTTGCCTTTATTGTCCCACTAATTTATTTTGCTTAGTTATTGAAAGCCTGAATTGAGAAGGTTGAAGGGTTTTGAAATTCTATTTAAGTATCATCATGTCAACCCTAAGGATGAAAGCAAAACATTTATTAAAATCAAATTTTAACTTCAGCATAATGTACCTGTTTACACCAGAGCAGAGGTATATCGTGTACTTGAAATGTCACTGTAATACCTTTAAAGTTTGCATAGCCTTGGTGTACAGCCTAATCAAAAACAGTAACAATGAGTGTAGGGATGCCACAGTGCATGCCAATTAATGTGAGTTAATGCCAACTAAAATAGTCAGTCTCACTTAATGAGAGTTTGATGATAACCATTGATTTGGTGGTTCCTGACATGATTATTAGTATGGTAAAACACATGACGATAGCTTGAATTTTAATGGTTCCAAGGCATGTTCCAAATGTGGCATAACTGACAGAATTCTTTAGTCATGGTTGTCTGCCAGTGTTTTAAATGCTTATCTTTCTTTGATAATGAATGGAAAGCTGTGCTGACAAGTCAATATTTCATTTTACTTTATGGTAAAATATTTTTGAAATGTTTAATGGTATAAAACTATTTTTATATAACCAGAAAAGGTACTGATACTTTTGGCCTTTGAAAGACTATGCTCTTTTCACGGTTATTTCGACTTATCATTAAAAATACAAAGACCACAATCCCCATATTGTTTATATTTCCAAAGAATGCCACAAGGCTCTTAATGTTCCTTATTCTTGTCAACAGTAATAAGCTATGAAATTTACAAATTTGTCCAAGATCAAATGAAAAATGAATAACACACAAATAATATAATTCTAAGACTAGCAAATATAATTTGGGTGCTTTGACATTCTAGAAAGAAGCGGTTTGCAAGCATTTTTAGTAAAACTGATTTATTTCTTCTAAAAAAATCTCTTGCATTGCACCATTTGCAGTCAATCTCTCAGCCTTGAGTGTGATATTCCCTGTTGCACCTATTTTTTCCCTTCTAATCAATACAGGAGTGAACAGGCAAATGACATTAGTTACATTTAGATTATTATGCTGCTCCCTACTGCCCTCAATCAAAGAAAAAGCTCACTGTCTTTTCAGTGTCCTACATAAATAACTTAAAATCATTTAAATTAAACCTGTCCTTAAACACTTAAAATAGACACAATTCTTGTGTATGCTGATTAGCATTCCAATGTTCCTTTTATATCTGTTCTGTGAACCCACTTTCCTTATGTGGGATGTTAGTTTTACAAACCACAAAACTGCACAATGCCTCCTTGACAGCTGAAAATATTTTCATCAGCGGTAAAGTGACTCATGTTTAGCTCAATTGATCTCATGTCGGTTGTTTAAGGTGTTGCGGAAGTACACTGGAAATTAAGTTGTCATGGTCCTATTCTTTACCTTAAGGTGCACAAAGAGAATTGACGAGGACGTGTTAAATGATACCACTGACCTTAAAAATGGTTTAGTGCTGCATTTTTTCATTTACAGGCTCCAGTAGCAGATCTGTGATAAGAAAACTGTATTATGTTCTGATTACACAAATAAATGACACTTTAGCATTCTGAAGCAGAAAGTGTTACAGTTTAATTTTGTAAGCTTCAGTAATGACTTTTTCAGTAAAATGTTAAGTTTTAATCTGTACGTCATTCAATAACTTACAAATATCTAAACAAGGAGACAAGTAGGACGAATCTGGTTTTCTGAGAGAAAGATGTGTTTTGATTTGAAAATAATACTAAATGGAACTTTTACATCACACAGAAACAATAGTGAGCATTTTAAATTTTGAACTATGTTTTTGTCCATCTTTGAGTTTCCAATGCAAAATATGCCTGGGTATATTTACAAATGTGGTACGAAGAAGTATTGTGAATGCTATTTTAATTGTTGTGTCTTTTATTTTGTGTTAAATATCTTATTATTTTCTTCTTCTCCCTTCAAAACATTATTTTGATAGTCACTGAACCAAATGTGATGAAAAATGCTCAGACTTCATCTTTAAATAATAATAAAAGAAGTGATTAATGAGATGGGTAAACAATGTCTTTTCAATTTATGTTTAATAACTGAAAAAAAAACTTCTACAACAGTTTTGTTAATATCTAAATGTACGCACTGAAGGATTGCATTAGATATCTAACATTTATTTCAATTTAAATTGTGTAAAGAGTCACAGAAAGCCATGACAGATGAAGCTTGCAGCATATGGGCACATACTGTAAGCACACAAATCCCCCTAGACTGGAACCCAATCCATCACAGGCCCATAATAACCAACTAAGTCCAATCAGCAGGGCTTGGGAAATGTGAGGAAACTGGAACACCAGGAGAAAACCCATGGGCAGATCATAAAAACTCAACACAGACATCCCCAAGGCAAGAATCGAATTCAGAGCCCTCAGGACTCTTGACCCCAGAGCTATGACAAGAACACCAACTGATATGTCACCACACCACCAACACGACAAATTGTTATTTTAGCTATAGGCCTTTGTTCTTTGTGCAATATGCTGTATGATACGATAAAATGATACTTTGAGTGAAACGCCTTCAACGCCACAAAAAATTGCAAAGGAACTTCTACAATCATATCACAAATTTAATTTTTAAGATTTTGTTCTACATTGATAAAAGTATATTTGTTCAGGTGGGTAGCTGCGTCAGCATGCGTAGTCCGCAAAGGAACAAGTTATAGGTTTATTTTCCAAACTGGTACTTACGGATCAATTAATTAATACTTAGTGTTTGCTACTAAGCAATAATGTTATTGTATTTGATAGCCAAAAATACCACAACATTAGAGCAATATCATTTAAAATTAGTAATTTAAAATGATATTTCTTGAAATATTGTTTGAAATTAAATTTCATTTAAGTCAAAATTGAGAAACTAAATGTACAGTTGCATGGTGTGCATTTTATTTTTTGTATTTTGTTTTGATTATTAAGCAAATTCAAGTGCTTTTTAAGATAAAATGTTTTGTTTAAGATGTAAATACTGTATATTTCAAAGTAAACATATAATAAGGTGTAATTTAATTGTTCTCAATTAGAATTTTAATGTTTCACACATTTCAGTATTCAAACTATAACAGGCTCTATTTTTGGGCATTTCCAAGCTGAAAAGGGTATTAGTCATCATTCTGTTCTTTCAAACTGCAGCCTTTGCATAATTTGCAATTTTAATTTTTGTTGACAACCTCCCAGCTGGCTTTTAATGCACAAGTGGAGCTGTTTTTTTTGCCCCTTACAAATATAGCAGATAACACTTATTTGAAGTGCCAAAAATTCACTGAGTTGTAGACATACAGTAATACTCTAATAATAGTAATACTCTAATCAATAATTTGACAAAAAGCTCTTTTCAAATATAATGTATTTACCTTACAAATAAATTAAAACTTTATTTTGGGAAGATGCGAAATACTGGGTATAGTGTAAGTGTAGTTTTTCCTGTTTTAGTTTTAGACATTGTGTCAATGTTTATGGTATAAGATTTTTTTTAAAACCTGTTAATATTATTTTTCACTTTCTTGCAATTATATTGAATTTCAATATCTGTTAGTTCCTAAAATGTAGAATTTCCTATTTCCAGCATACAGTACTCATTATGCTGCACCAGTAATTGGGATACGCAAGCAATTTCAAGGACTTTTGATTGAAACAGATAAAGACATTTATGGTTTATGCCCTTTGCTCCATCTAAGAACATCTGTCTATCTGGCAAAGCTTTTGGAATAATTGTTTCTCTTCGTCATTGGTCACATGAGCTCTCAACTTGTTCTTTTCTCAGCTTCCTGTCATCCAACTGATCTTGCAGTTTGGAGATCGATTTATGCAATTACTTATCAAAGAAAATGTGATAGGAACTTTTCTTTTTCCTTCAGATAAGCTGCTATACTGTAGCATTCACAATCCTGCTGTTCTATACAGTAGATGTGAGACAGACTACAGTATGTGAATCATACATACTTGTTCTCTAGTTCAAAAGCCAATAGATGTGTTAACATCCTGTATTGTTGATATGAGAAAATAATAATTTAAATACTTTTATATTTGAGAAAAATTAATTTGTATCACAAAACTCATGACAAAAAGTGTTTATATCTATGAGTGAATCCTGTAATGCAGGGATGTGTTGAACTTGAACTTGAACTTGAACTGGAACTTGAACTTTATTGCCATATGTAACCAGTGCTGGTACAATGGAATTCTTACTTACAGAAAGTCTCTCGATTGTAAAACAAGTGTAAAAAACAAAACAAAGTGCAAACAGTGCATCAAGACAATGTACAAACAAACAATAGACAATGTGCAAGTAAACATGCACACAGTTTGAATGTAAACAATACAGACGTGTAAACAATGACTGGAGACGTACAATAAATAAATTACAATGAGGTAGATGGTGATGGTGTAGGTGTGGTCCGAGGGGGATGGCTAAATGTGTTTGCCAGTCTCACTGCTTGTGGATAGAAGCTATTGAAGAATCTAGTGGTAAGTCTCCATATGCTCTTATATCTCTTGCCTGAGGGCAGTGGGGTGAAGAGCTCATGCCCGGGGTGGTGACTGTCCTCTGTGATGGCCAGAATTCTACCACGGCAGCGGTCCTCATAGAGCTGTTTAATCTCGGTGAGACCGCAGCCGATGATCTTCTGGGCCATATTGACCATTCTCTGCAGTGCCTTTCTTTCTCGCGAAGAGGTGTTGCCATACCACACGGTGATCCCGTTGGTGAGGACGCTCTCGATAGTGCAGCGGTAGAAGTTCACCAACACATGTATTGGCATCCCCCATCGCTTGAGGCACCTCAAGAAATAAAGACGCTGCTGAGCCTTCTTCATGATAGAGTCAGTGTTCACAGTCCAGGTTAGATCTTTAGAGATGTGAATTCCCAAAAACCTAAAGCTGGTGACTGTTTCCACTTCTGTTCCATCAATACTGAGTGGGCTGTGAGTGTGTGGCCTGTGTCTCCGAAAGTCCACTATTAGCTCTTTCGTTTTCTTTATGTTCAAGTCCAGGTTATTGCTGGTGTTGTGTTGATTTGCAAGCATCCTTATCTTATCAGTCTTAAAAGTGTGGTGTCAACATGATATATGATTCATCGACATTGCAATACATTTTTTTAATTAAAACCTTCAGTTAAGTTATTTTCCATACGTCTTCTATACCATTTGTAGTTACCAAATGCCTTCTTGTTGGCAGTTTTATTATCAAGATCCATACTGAATTAGTCATAGGTGATTCCAGCCATCATCATAAGCAATTTATTTAATGCAACGTCTTTTTGGCTATAAAAAACACACTGACTTGTTTATGTTCTAAGCACACAGACTGTGTCTCTGATTGTATATTTAATTAACAAGACTGGAGAACAATATTTCTCATGTACAACAGTGCTTAATTCTTAAAACAAATATGCAGCTGGAATTAAATCTACATTAAACAAGATTTACATTAATGTGAAAGTTTGTGAGTAGAAAAAAATAGCTGGCTCTCTACCAGTTGCTAACATTAATATAAATAATATACTGAATTTAAATCACATCTGTATCCATTAACCAAAACCTACTGTACAGAGTGACAGAATTTAATGTAATTAAAGGTTTACTTGCCTGGGTTTTTAAAGGAATTAATTACATCCTGCATTACCTTATCTTCCTGTCTCTGTTGTGATCAGAACTACAGTTTTGTTTATAATGAGCCTTGTTCTAGCCTTTTTTTAAAAACAAGCTGTTGGTACCCAAAAATAACAACAAATTGCAAAGTATGGAACTTTTTTACAAAGTAAATAAGTATAATCTGTTAAGTAAAAGATAAATGCAATTAGGCAGTCATAGATAGCATTAGTTTGTATTACTATACACAATATATTCTTATTTTAATTTCTAAGCTAAGTCCAAAGGTATGTGTAAAAAGGAAGAAGAGCTATGGGATAAGGATTTAAATAAATGGTGTTTCATAAATATATTAATAAATATAGTATTTTTTAGTGAAACAATTTAAAACCCTTCTTATGAGTAAAAAGCAAATTCTAATCACTTCTATAGAGAATCACATTCTACCTGGGGCTATTCGGACTCACTATTACAATTATCCGAGCCTTGGGTGCTTCAGTCATCAGACGACAATAAACCTTGTTTTGCCACTGATCCAGTGCTCTGTCATTGAGGTGCGTCCAGACCCAGGTAGTTTGCTCAGCAATACTAGCCTGTATCACTGAATGATACTTTGCGTAAATCCACCTAAAAGAATACTAGTCTGTCCTGAACCTGTTCTACCTGTCTCCAGCAACGGACCGGTGGCCCAGTCCTCTGCCAGAATCCCACATGGCGGTACAGTCACCCGTCTACTTCTGCCCTGAAGGCTGTGCTTGCTTCCAGTACTGGTCAGATCCCAACCGCCATTTCACATCCATTTTTCTCCGTCTGTCTTAATCCTTCCTCGGCCATCTTCGACTGCATCCAAGCTCCACCGCTTTGACTGGCTCCATCAGCTTCTGATTAACACCCATCCCTACTGGACTCTTAGCAACTGGATTCCCAGCCTGTCCACAATCCCCGTCCCTTCCAGCTAGCTGCATCATAACAATATTGTTAAAACTAAATTAAGACCAAATGTTATGAGAATATTCCAGTGCATACATTCACAGATTTCATTGCGTGTATGGATGTTGGTAATATTGTAAAAAATATTAATAACAAAACATGCGCACATTTTAATATCCCTGGTGATAGATATTAGAACTACTATTACTGCTAGCAAATAAAAAAGTAGTTGAAAATGTTATCAGAATATTAATTGAAAATGAAAGGACATATATACATCTAGATTTTGTATTATTACCACGTTTTTTAGAGTGTTAAAAAACATTGGTTCTTCTGGACACTTTTCTAGCTCTGGGAGACAGCTTGCTGTGTGTTAGTAAAGTCACCAGCCCATTTTCTTTGTAGTATCTACACTAAAGTATCCTTTAATCAGCACAACCATTTTTGATTTCATAAAAAGGCTGTTTATAGCACCTGAAGCAGTTTCATCCTGCAGTGAGAAGTAAATGCTGGAAACTGTCAAAAATGGATGTCATTTCCATTTGTAACTTTCATAGTACACAAATTCTTTGGATATACCAAGGGGGGGATAGTATTCCTGATAGCATGTTACAAAATGGTAAAATATAGTAACTGCAGTAATTCTATTGAGAGCAGATAGTTTTCCTCTTTCCAGCTACATTAAATGGTAAACTGATCCTGCTAATTATTAGTCAAATGATTGAGGAGTTAGTTGTAGCAAAACACTGTGGTGGAGAAGCATAGACCACAGATTGTATAGCCCCGGTCTAATATTACTTTCAATTTTCATGTTATTTCAAATGCTTTTAAAAAATATTAACTTGGAACCAAACATTTTGTCTTGCTGCTACTAGTAAACCCACCCATTACTTTATGTCACTTGAATGATTTGTAGCTAAAAGAGACACAGTCATCATTTGTAATGATTTTCTGAATGGAGTGAATTTAGTCACACAAATATTTTCTTGTTTTGCCAACAAGGTGGACATGACCTATTTTTGTAATTGGTGTGGATTAGACTGTTCTGTACAGATGCAGCCATTCAAACTTCGAGGTACAAACCTGTACTGCACGCAACTACCCACAAGCCCCCGCGGCGTACCACGGTATGTGATTGGCTGGCCAAAATGACCGACAGGGGCACTCGTGGTGCATTGGTCGGTAGTGAAAAGATTTAATCATTTAATCTCTTTACTGTGCACATTTTAATCTTCTTAGCATTGAATATTTTATGGGATTTTACCACTAAAGGGAAGCTGAGCATAAAAAGAAGAGGAGCATAACGCATCTGAAGGTCATAAACGATATTAATTTAGAAACATAAACATATTATGTAAACTGTATATTAGTGGTATTGGTAGTTTAAAGAAAAAATACACACCAGTATTCCATTTCTCCCTTAACATTTTAAGCATCAAAGTCTTACATGTGGTTGTTTCAGAAACATTTTTACGTGCTCCTTCTGACTATATTACAGTACGTTTATATACTTTGTGAAAAGCGATCGTTTTAACCTTTTCTGCAAATATGCTCGTTAGTAGACAAAAGCATACTTTTAGAATTTGATTAATAGGAAATATAATATGGAATTGCGTATCTAAAGAAATTAATAACGATATAATTATATTCATGAAGTGTTGCACAAACAGTAGTATAAGACTTTTCATTGATATATGTATAGCTGTTTCGCTGCTTGATATGTCACTGGTCACTGTGTCTGTGGTGTGATGGCTTAAGTGACTGATTTATAAGGCTGAGGTTGGAGGTACGAGCCTAGCTGTCGCCATGAGTTTTCTTTTAACAAATAAACATTTCTTTGAAAAGCTAAAATAGAAAATATTATGGGCACTATACAGTATTGACATTTTTTATATTTCTAAATATCACAACATGTTCATACTGTATGGACACAGGGTGCTGCAGGATGTAGGGCGCAAACCCACGTGAGCCCTGAAGCCCTACATTAATGTTGCGCATTCGCCTGGCGCTGTGGCTGAAGAGCACCCGGCTGGGGTACACGGTGAGGGGCAGGACAGGAGTGGTAGTGGTCAGGGCGAGGATTAGGAAAGCCGCTGACCAGTGCATTTGACCCACTGTGAAACGAGCATAAAGTCTGGGGAGATCGCCCGTTTTCGTGTAAATAGTTCCCTGGTTTTGCACCCCTGTGTGCGCTCTCTCTCTCGCGGCTGGCGCGTGGGAGTGCTGGCTGGCTGGTTGTGCTGAATTTTACTCCATAAAGTCTGAGTCTCCCTGTTTAGGGATAAATGGAATACTGGTGTGTATTTTTTCTTTAAACTACCAAGACCAGCCATATACAGTACAGTTTACATAATATGTTTATGTTCCTAAATTGATATCGTTTATGAGCATGTGAAAGGCATGGTGAATCGGAGATTCTCAAGACTAACTTTGTATGATTGGAAATGAACACGTGATTTGATCAACGAAATGCTGTGGTGTTACTTTTTGTCAATGAAAAAATAAAGTATTTTCGTTTACAAAGACAGTTACAAAGAATGTGGACCAGGGTAATACTTTGAGTTTACAGCTTGTCCAAGGTCATTTATTATTAATACTATTAGTAATATCTTCGGTTAAGACTTTGATGCATAAAATATTTCTTCATAATATTTATGATAAAGGTGGTAGGTTGTGTACTTTTGTCCAACTGAGCAATCTTGTTTTCATAAAATATACCAACTTTTTAATGTATAACGATTAACATGCTGTAACAAACAGTTTAAATTGAAAAGTCTAAAGAGTATACAGTACAATTCTTAATTGAATAAAGATTGTCCCTCAGCAGTGATCGGGATTCGAAACCGGTACATGCTGTATATGAGAGGTTAAGCTTTATTAGCTCCACCTGGCGGTTTTACAAGGTGATTCCGGATACTATTAACATAATCTAATTTGCATATGGTACAACTTGATATGACGCGATTTGATGCGACACGCCCACCACGTTGTACCGCAGTGTACCTCGCTCGTTTTGAATGGCTGCATGTGAATTTTCAGTTTAACACACATGGTAAGAACCTGTAATTTACTAAAGTATAGAAACATTTATATGGTACAATCATATCAGCAAAAAAATAAAACAAACCAGTCTTTGTACATCAGTCAAAATACAGCTGAAAAATAATGTTTACTTAAACGTTTTATTATTTTATTTGCTAAATGTTAGATTATGGTGGACAAATAGGTGAGTCCTATGTGAAAATGTCAGATCCATTTGAACACTATCATTTATTAAGTTTATCCATTACTTTGTTTTGTAGAGTGAATAGCCCTTAAAATGGATTTAAGCCTAGTTATAGGAATGAAACTACACTGTGTCTTCAATTTGTTACAAGCATTTCAACTTATTTCATAATACATTATTGAACCTGTCTGGGTATTGTGATAGCAAGGTAATATTAATTCTTTGTGGCAAATACTCTGCTCTTTAACTTGTTGTTACTGTATCTTCTTTTATGTGCTTAAACTACCAAAAACATCTGAAAGCCAAGATGATTGTTTCTTGTTTTTAAGTTCCAGATATAACAAATTTTGCATTAATTTATAATTTAATATACATATGTAAGTTATGTACCATCTTTATGATAGGTAGGGTTCTGGATAAAAAAAACTGGATACAATAGATCAGAGTCTTATTTCTCACAGAGACTACAATGCTTTTTAAAAGACAATGTATTCATGGATAGCTTTATTACAGTCATTTACAGCTCTAAAAATACATATTTAAAATTGCAGTGTCTTTGATGTCACAGTCACACATGGATTCATGTAACAATTACTTTCCTGATATAAACTGATAATTAGTACTTTCTTTTGAAAGTATCTTCTGTGTACAATATAATTAATGTCAGGGTAAATGCTTTGATGGTAGAGTTTCTAAAGAGCATTTAGGTTCGAAGAATCTATAGTGCTCCCTGTTTTATAAATATCTGATCTTTCACAATATGTGGTGTAATTAGTTAAAATTTGGTAAAGTCTTCATGAATAAAAAAACAGCAACAAAGCTGAGAGTGCTCCACTAAAAACACTTTAGCAGTGGTAATGTTTAATACATTTGTTTATTCTCGATGAAAGTCAATATTTTGAATGAAACATTAGATATTTTGTAATATTTTAAACAACACAAGTACGTCCTTACGAGCAATGGCTTCATAAATGCAGCAGTAAAAAACAAACTCTTTGCATTGTGTACAGGGAGAATAATCTACACACACAAGAACAGGCTTTGCCAGACTTTAACTACAGTAGGTAGTTAATATGTCGTGCATTTTTATACAATCCAAAAATAAACACAAGAAAAAGTGCTAGACATTGGTATGTGTCATATTAAATCAAATTAAATAACATATTCTGAATATTATGTGTTAGGTGTTCTCTTAAGGGTTAGGAATAAGAACAACTACATGTTTATTTTTGTGGAAGAGAATTTTCATGTATAGCTGTGCTCCACTATATACAGTACATGAGAGGTACAGTATAATGTAAAGCAAACCTCCAATGTACAGTATAATCAATATTCCGAAGATAACTGAACTCCACCTGAACCAAGAGGGGCAAAGACACGTAAAAGTTCAACTCCTTTTGTAAATAGTGCCAAGACATTCCAGCTTGTTGGAAGCGTTGTTGTCCCTTCTGTTCTTTCATGTGGTGAACTGCTGTTGTTTTTCCACCATCATAGTTAGTTCACTGTTGTTAAGTTTTTTTATTGACCAATTGTATATACTGTATAAAAAGGCTCTCCCTACATTTAATGAATTTAATTTGATGACTATCAAAATATTATTATTTAAGAAACAGCCACAAAAAGTGGGTTCGGTGTGACAAGAGACAGCTTATTACAAGTGCGCACTTCTAGAATCAGTTGCTAAGGAACCATGAACAGTGCAAGCTACAGTAAGGCGGCAGCTCCCAGTTCTGCAAAACCTTAAATATAACATTTGTTTTTGAAAGTCAATTATCAAAGCTGAGTCAGCACCATTTTGTAGCACATGAAAATCACAAGGAGGGTTCAAGAGACCAAATAGTGAAAATGTGGATCTTTAATGACTTTGTTTGTAGCAATTTTCTTCAAACCCATTTGTGATTGTTCAGAAAATCACTTTTTTCACATCACACATTGTATTTTTTGTATAAAAGTAGTGCATAATTTTGAAATAGAAATGCTTTATGTCATGAATTTTGATATCGATTTTTAAAGCACTTGTCACAGGTAAATTTAATTTCCTTTATGTACATTTTGAACATCACCTCATGGGAGGGGTTTAAAATTAAGAGGATATTTTCAGACTACATCATCCGTTTTAGTAACCCAGAAGCAACAGCTTACATATTAGGCTTCCTTATCGAACGCAACTGCTTTCTCAATAAACAAGAAAAGTATTCTCAAGGAGAAAAACAGACCACTTGTCTAGATAAATAATACTTCAGATTGTTTTTTTTTCCTGTTTGTAAGTACTATATGTACTGTATAACAGTCACAGCTACACAAAATGAATATTGCTAAAATAGTGATTGAATTCTACCCTAAAGCTGCAGCTTTAGGTATGTTATTTTGCATACAGTATTTTTTACATATTGACACACAGGCATGAATATGTAAATAAAGTGCAATTTAAGCCTTAGAAAGGGGGCAAACTCAATGTTTCTCTATTTGATGGGTCATGACCTGCTGAATAATTTATGACATAATAAATAAGAAAGTGTTTTTAAAATTTTCACATACAGCATGAATGTGAAAAGAAAATGAAAAAATAGTGTTTAAGACAGATAATTCGTTTTTTAAACCATTTCATTCTGACTCAATTGAAGGTGAGTGCATTTATTATAACAAAGTCTCCAAGTAACAGCTCTCTGGATACTCATGATTTCACTCTATAAACTTCAGACAGGTTCAAGTCCCTGTTGTGGGCACCGTTGTTGTACTCTTGAGCAAGGTACTGTAGACCAGTTGTTCCACATTCACCCTCTCAACTGTACAGCTTTGCTGGGGGATAATTTCTGCAATGGGCCAGAATCCTATCCAGAACTCAAATCTATCAAATCTTCTTAACATTAGAAAAACTGGGATGAGCTCTCGCCCAATAAATCAGTATGGACTTTTACTTTTTACACAAATGAACAAATCATCTGCCAATTCAGACCTTCCATGATGTTTCATCATAAAGTTTCTTTCATACCAATATAATGTGGTTTTACATTGAACTGTACTGTATGTACCCATAAACACAACAAATAATGTGTAATTCTGAAAGTAACACCAAACAACATGGCTTTGTTAGGAACCAAAAATATTTGAAAGTAAGAGCTAGAGTGTAGTGTTTTGATAAACAGTGGCTCGTCTGTTTTCATTAAAAGCACTTTGCTGATAAAATATGTAAATAAGATGTATTCATTGCATGCACACTTCTATTCCAAAGCCATTGTGAAAACTGTGCATACATATGATGATTTCTACAGAATGCTTTTATCAGCATGCTAATAAGTGCAGTCTGCTGCACTTTTTAATAATGGTTGCAGCCTGCTCAGCTTAACATCACATTAACTAAATAATAATCTATGATCAAAGCAATCTAGTACAGCTCAAGTTTCAGAGCAGCGTTTTAGGTCTGAAGTGATCAAAATTACAGATATGCGTTCTATCAAATTTAGAAAATAAATTGTGCAATATCAGACAACCTCCGATATATACAGTAGTATCATTATAAACATGTACTGTATATACTGTATGTAATCGCCATACATGAGACTTTTTTTACTTCCCTTTATGATTTATTTAACAGAGATATTTATGGATAAAAATGTATATCTCCATTTGAGTATACAAACCTCTGAGACATTCAAGGTAAGGGAGGAAAGTAAACAACACATAGTTTACTTTTTGGATGGAAAAGCTTAAGCTTTTCAAATAGCTTATTTTCACTTGATAACTATACTTTTCCAAACTGTTACTGTAGGTTAAAACACTGTCACGCTCTCCACAGCCGGAGGGTGCTCCTGCTCTGTCCTGTTCCTAGTTTCCCTGTGCTTTCCTTGTACTTCCGGTGTGTCTTGTGTCTGGGGCTTTATATTTCCGGGTCTCTCCTTCCTCCTCACTCGGCAATGGGTTTGCATTGGGATCAGCTGTCGAGAGGCTCGCCTCACCAGGTCGCCCCACATCCGCTACCCGAGGGCTTACAGTATGTCTCATTCTGACTCCACCCGGTACCTTGAGCCCTACACATAGGGTCCTACTGTCTTGCCACTCTCTCAACAGCTAGCTCCTGGCTCCCATGACAAACACTTTAGTATTATATACACTAACCTGTGTGCAACTTCCTCAATTCCCAGTATATTTAACTATTTGTAAGATTGATGTGTAGACAATGCCCCACAACCCTTTTTGGAAGAATCAGATAGAAAATGGATGGAAGGTTGATGTAAAATTAGTGAATCTATTTAATTATGTTTAGTTTAATAAATTCCCCTGAAACCATAAATCAATATAATCAGTAGCCTTATTCCAGAGATATGCTTTTCCAGGAAATCTCATTTAAAATACACAGTACAGTATATACACTTGTCTTTCCTGGACCCTCTGTTGGCATGACAATTCTAACCTGCTAACCTCTAAAGGAATGAGGATTGCTGATGTGGTTTATACCTGTGCTTACTGGATATCTGTCTTAACAAAGTTCCCAAGCACAATGGAGAAACCATCGGCATTACTCTAAAATTTCCTTTGAAAATCCTTCCATCACAGGACCAAACGAAGAATTCCATGAAGTGCAAATTCTAGTTTGAAGTTCAGGGGAGATGACGATTACCAAGCCCCTTTTCATCCCAGCTGTTCTAAATCATAATCATTCCTCGATAACTATATGTACTGTATATATCACACACAATTCCCTTCATTTTCTCATTTTGTCTCATGCATGCATCCTCCACCCCATCTACACTTTTGCAACTTAACCACCTTGGCTAACTCCTCACTCTGCACTGGGATCCCTGCCTCCTTATCGTAAGGCCAGGGAGCCAAGTCTCACTACACCTAAATAATCAATTTGCTAAACATCCACCAACACATCTAATTCTTATATGCTGGTTTTCCTATGGGGAAACGTCAAAAAATGTTACAATACAGATAATATACAAACCAGCAGGTTCCAATTTAAGTACAATGGGAAATCAACACATTTTAGGTTGTAATACTTTGTGCTTTGATGTTCACCTGTAAAGGCCGGTATAAATGTCTTTGTAAAGTATGCTTCTTAACAAGTCTAATTATTTATTTCGTTTCAACAAAGAAAAACCTCAGGAGAAATGAAGTACTGATATATTCCATGCTTCATTTTTTCCTTTTCCTTTGAGCAATTGTTTTGTCTTCATTTTCAGGCAATCAAGATATTACATAACGAAAAAGATGAATGAGAAAGAGAATGGCTCAATACATCAGATTAGTGTTGTTACTAAACAACTATATCTGCAGGGGTAAATGCAGCCCTCATATTAAACCCTATTGACCTTGCTTTGAATGCTTGATATTATCTCTGTATGTGCTTTCCAATGTTGAAATTTTGTAAGTTTCCTAACCAGCTAGATGTCTCTCACAAGTTTCCTTAAAGCGTTTAGGTAGCAGCAGATGACTAAGCATGAGTGAGATACATCCCCACTGGGCAATGTTCAGCAGAATAAAGATTATTTATTTTTTATTTTTCTCTCCATGATATTTAATATTGTGGGTCTCCAGACACACTGTTATTTACTTTTTTCTTGCTCCTGTATAGCAGCAGCATTATTGTACCATCACATAAACTTTGTTTTTACCGAACTGAACAATCACACAACATAATATACCATATATGGAAACCCTTTGACATAAATTAATATGTTAAATGGACAAAAGCATTCTCAGCAATTGTATAAATGAAAATGATTTCAAAATTAAGAAAATTACTGTCAAACTGGCAAAACTATGAGTATATTAAAAAAAATGAAAATGTAATTGATGCACATAAAGTTCAAGAGTCTTCTCTTGTTTTGAACTTTTCTCAGCTTAAGCATAGGCAAGTCTGAGAATTCAGACAACAGATTGTCGTGTAGTACTGTACAACATATCAAAAATTGTTTCTAAATAAGAGACCTCAGGGAGATGATTGTGGGCCAGATGTAGAATTTCATGGCCTGGAAACTTCTGTTTAACTAAAAGAAACCTACTGGTACAGTATATTAAAGAAAGTACAGAGGCCTGCTGTACTGATGTCACAAGCATTTAAACGAAACATGAAGGAAGCTGAATATAAAATTAAAATACACGACTGTTATACTAAAGAAGAATATGCGTAATAGCCCTTGAGTGGTGTAGAATACTTTTCACACATATTATGACTGACACTAGAAAGGCAAAAGTTGTCAAGGTGGTGTCTCTATCTTAATGTAGTTTGGCAGCACTTTGTTTAGGTGTGATCTGCATTAGCTAGAGCTGTTTATTTTGTATCAACAAAGATACACCATCATAATAAATTATTTTTTCCCACACAACTTTGTCTGTGCCTCAGAACAGTTTCTAATAGTGTTTGAGATTTTACACTGTTTATTATGTTAAAAATTGCTGCAGGTGTAGGCTTATTTTTTGTTTGTCCCTGATTGACATAAACATATTACAGTATATTGGGGAATTACCAATTACCATTACCATTACCATTTTTTTTTTATTTAGTGATGCATTTTCATTTCTTCCTAAGCTATCCATTATTTATTCAAGAGAAGCACAAAGAAAAACTGCTTATTAGTTACTTTTCCACATTCTTGCAATTTTTTTATTGAATAAAAACCATTGCTCCTGCTGTCCAGAAACATTACTGGATGAAATTAGCCTTTAACCTCAACAAGTCATTAACTGCCTAGCTTGTATACCACCGGAAACCAAGCTAGTGTTATTAGCACATTCTGTTAACATCCTTATAAATTGTAATGCACCATTAAGACATTATCCACATGGTATCTGCAATTCTAAGCTAGACTTTTTTAACAGCACCATTATTTATGTTATAAAAACATAAAAACATACTAGTTCAAGGTGAAGTTGAGGGCATTCTACATATAATAACAAATTAAAACAATTCATATATATTCTCCACAGTACTTTGCAAGCCTACCTCTAGGATAGCCTGTACCGTTTATTTTTTTGAAGAAAAATGGATACAGAGAAATTGTGTATTAATCTAATCTTAATCTAAAATAGCAGAAGCATTGGATCTTTTAATATAACCACATTCAATACATTCTTTAATTTCCCTTTTTAACATATACAGTATCAAAATACCAGGAAAACATTTTGGTGGCAGATGAAGAACAGATATATCAAGAACGATATAACTAAAATATTGCTCTTGTTGCTACTTCTGATGGAGAAAAAGAAATGGCATTAGTAGTTCAGGTGGGTAGCTGCGTCAGCATGCGTAGGTTGCAAAGGAACAAGTAATAGGTTTATTCCATGCTGAAAAAAAGAAGAAAGAAAACACATTGTTTCAGCTGTGGAGTCTTCTTCAGGTGTGAGAAAGACAAGGCAGTAAGCAAAGGTTACATTACCTTTTGCGGGAGAACAAAAGCTCGGAGAGAGGAGGAGCGAGAGGCGGGAGCGGGAAACAGAAATAGAGGCCAATCAAGAGGTGTGAAGTCAGGATAGGTGTAGGGAGGTATAAAATTAAACCTACACTGAATAGAGAGTATTTAGAAGAAAAGCAGTCTGTCGTTAAGAGAAGGGGGAAGGTGCGATCCTAGCTGCAGGATAATTTTGGTTTCTGTAGTCTTTCTGATGTATGGGTTCAGAAAACCGTCTTTGAGAACAGAGACGGAAAGATTAGAGTGGTCATGGCCGTCAGAGGTGAAATGAGAAACAATGGGCTTGGAGATATCTTTAATCTTTACAGCCCTAACATTTTCTCTGAAGGGGTCTCCGAGTCTCCTCCCTGTTTCTCCAATGATGGCTGGGCATTTACTGCAAGAGATACAGTAAATAAGATTGCTGGAGGTACAAGATGCAATATGGGTGATCCAGAATTGTCCCGAGGGGCCTTGAATGAGTGTAGTGTTAGATGTGTACTTGCAGGTGATACAGCGAGCTCTGTTGCAAGGGAAAGTGCCTGTTGTGGATGGTTGCTGAGGGCGTCAAGGGAGCTGTGAACAAGGTTTCGCAGATTATGTGGTCGGCGATATGAGATGATGGGGCGGTCAGAAAAGAGGGCCCCAATGGAGGGATCATGCTATTGGATGAAAAAGTTGTCGTTAATAGTCCTGGGGATAGGAAGTGTGTTGGGGTGATAGGGAAGCACCAACAGAATGCGGTTGTTACGGCAGGAGTTCCTGATTGAGTTGATGGTCTGAGGAGTGTTTTTGGCTTGGGCAAGGGCCCTGTCAATAACACTGCTGGGGTATCCTCTGTTGATGAAAAAGGAGTACATTTTGAGGGTTTGGTTCTGGAAGTCGATGTCGTTGCTACATAATCGTCGTAGCTGAAGGAACTGTGAAAAAGTGAGAAAGTTTTTAGTGTGTTTGGGGTGAAATGAGTTATACAGGAGATAGCTGTGTGAATCGGTGGGTTTGTAATAAATGGAAGTTTATTCTCTTAACAAAAGACTACTTTTTTTCTAAATTCTCTCTATTCATTGGAGGTTTCATTTCATACCTCCCTACACCTATTCTAACTTCACACCTCTTGATTGGCCTCTCTTTCTGTCCCCTGCTTCCACCTCTCGCGCCTCCTCTCTCCCAGCTCTTGTTCTCCCGCTACATTACCTTTGCTTACTGAAATGGCATTGTAGCATTCCTGATGTACAAGCTCTATTTGACATGGTACTGGCTGAAGTTCAAATTATATGTGGTGAAATACCTTGTGATTAAAATTAAACAGCACCATGTGGTGAAATCTGACAACATTAATCTTGCAGAATTTCGTCAGCATTTCACCTGCTGCTACTCCACATGGAACCAGAATTCATGGGCTTAATATGGCCGGTGAACCTAAAACTATAAAACAATAATAATAACAATACATATGTGGCTACAGGTAGAACATACAAACTCAGCATAAAGGGTACCCCAAATTATTATACTCTATATACAGTATAGTATGTAACTTACTGTATATACTGGAAATACAAAGGAATTGAACATTTTATTTGAACAAAGACAGGGTCGTCATTAAACATCTCATATCTGATTACCTACTTTAATTTTCACAGTTAATTAAAAAACATGTTATACAGAATAGAGCATATGAAATACATAGACTCTGCTATCTTTTGTATTACACAAATACAGTATACACAGTATACAAACGTTGTATCTCTTTCTAAACAATTTAGCTTACTTTCAAATAAACTCAAAACAATGACAAAGTTGCCATAAGGTACGTTGCTTCTCAAACTTTACATCATACTTAGCAGTCCATCTGTTAGATGCTGGGGGAAATGAACCCTCCACACTGCCTACAGTATAAAAATGGTAATACTTCATGCAAAAAGCGCTGGGATGAAAATAAAATAACTGCTCAGATGCTCCATGCTTTCTAAAGTTAACTCTAATTTTTTTAAAAAGTGGGTACTGTCTGATCTTTTAAGCCTTGGATTTAGAAAGCAAAACAGGGATAGTTTCATTTTGAGTTTTAAACCAGATGTCGGTATCATTTTGAAAGCTGACAATATATTCTGTTTTGTCTTCAAAGCATGTGCGTGTGTATAAGAGTGGGGAGGAGTGGGAGGGGGGAAGCCAGTTTTCTCAGCTAAAGACTGACCTTTTGATAGAGAAACAGGATTTTTTTTCCTTTATGTTTTTAAAACTGTGTTGCCATTTCACAGACCTTGTCAGCTGATATTGAAAAGGAGTGTGCTGGAATATCATGGAATAGTCAGAGATGATTTTTTATCACATGTTTTCGAAAGCAGTAAATTCAATTAATTGTTAAGCTTCTTAAGTCTCCTCCTTACATATTTTATGACTGATAAAATGCCTCAGTGAGTGTTTCTACCTGTGCTGTGTCATAGACAGGTGTCCCATTCAAGGTGTAGTTCAGATTTGCACCCAATGCTTTGGAAATATGATGCTCCCCCTTGACACATACCAGGAATAAGCAGCTTTCTGATCATGGTTTGATGTGTGAAAATACTTAATAACAGTATTTCTATTTAATACCTTAGTATGCATTTTGAAATCAGTTTTACAAATACATTATCACAACCAGAAGCTTATTTAACAAAATATGGTGATAACAGGTAACCAAATTAGGATAACCTCCAACAAACAGTAATTCAGTATCTATTGTGAAATATAAAGGACATAACAATATAAACTTCCAGTATAAATTAACATGAAAGCATTTTGTACGAATATTTGCCAACCAAATTTTGTTATTCTAAGTCAATATAAGACTATAGAGAAAAAGTTACTTGAAATAAATCAATTTCAAAAGTACTCCATGTCTACATGTGATAATTAGTAATTAATGAAGCATTTTAAATGCTTCATGATTAGGGTTTTTCCTTTTTCTGTAACCTAGCAACAGCAAGAAGACAGCAGATCAAATTATGTCTTCAGTATAAGGTGGGAATTATATGAATTATCTGGTTGATTTTGAATTTAACAATAAAGGATTTCCAGCTGGATATATTGAATTGTTTCAATAAATCTGCATTCTAGAAAAAGTTTTCTATTTTTACTTCTCGGTAATAAAAAGTGTTTAATTAATTTAAAGTGTAAAGGAAAAGCAATTTAATTAAAAACATTTCTTCACAAATTTCTCCAGCTCTGACATTTTATCTGGAAAAATAATCCCTAACGTATTCACTCGTTGTGAATAATGAAGAAATGTTTTTCACAACGTTCATTATGTCTTCACTATGTATTCACTCGTTCGCTACTCCATTTAAGTGGTACTGAAACAGGTAAAGAAAAATGTGTCCTTCTTAAGGCTCCAATCATTAAAATAGTACTTTTTCATATTAAGGCTTTAGTCCTGATGCTATAAAACTGTATTTTGCATTTGTGTAAATGCATTTAAAGCTGAGAACAGGAGTGATGCCTTTACACAACAATTTATGGAACAAACAGCTTAGCCATGTTGTTGAAGCTAATCCACAGGCTTCCTTGCTCAACAGGACCTTGGATCAATTATCTATAGAAAAAAGAGAATTAGGCTAGATGGACCAAATTGCCTCTCACTTTGTTCTATTTTCTTAAGCACAAACATTTTCTCAAAGTAACTTATTTTCTGACCAACATTTTAAGACTAGCATTTAAGAACTTAAGGCAATAACAGCAAACAAAATGTTTACTTGCATTATTAAAGAAAAATATTATTTAAGAAGTAGTTGCACTACTTCTTTTATGTTCATGCCCATGCAAGTTGGTAGTCACTTTTCTGGTTTATGCCAAAACTAAAATTTAGCAAGCATCATCTTGTTCATTGCATTTGCTTTTTATCTCTCCGACATCAAACATCCATCTCCAGAGGAGTAGGTACACATTTAAACAGGTGTGATCCCTTCTTTTGCACTTCAGCTTACTAACACTTTTCTGTCTGTGAAGAGGCTGAGAACTGTGTAAGAAAAAGGAAAGTGATTCAAATCTTCCTGATTTTTCTGTTTTATTTGAACCAAATATGGTAGACAAATTTAAATCAAATGTGTCCTGTAATGAGCTATGAGGAAATACATTACATTTTTTACATTTCTAAGTTTACTTAAAGGGTTTACTATCTGTTTAATTATTGTTTGATAATACAATACAGTACATTGACTAACATTCATGACAACGATCTTCACAAAACAATTTACCATACAAATTTATCTTTAAAAAATATAGGTGCCCTGCTGGAGCCCTGGGTCCAATTCCAAAGCATTGATTCTACCCGCATAGATTTGGTATGTTCTCTGTGGTTGTTTGGGTTTCCTCTGGATGCTCCAGTTTTCTCCCATTTTCTAAAGACATACTGGTAGGTTAAATCTCTTCTGGGAAGATTAACCCTGGTATGAGTGTATGTTTGTGTCTGTGTGTGTCCTGTGATGGACTGATTTCCCGTTCAGGGTGTACCTTGCCTGGTGCCCGTTGCTTGCCAGTATAGGCTCTAGCTCGCCCACAACCCTGAATTGGATTAGGTGATTAGAAAATGAATAGGTAGATCAAACTATAGTGAAATACCTGTCTTACCATCAAGGATCCTGAATATCTGTTACTTTTATAATTACTGTACACTGGTCTGAGTACAATGCAGACTTAGTTCATTTCCTTTCTTAAAAGGTATGACTGAGAGGGAAAATGTTTAAATATCTTAACGTTCTGAATATTGTTTAGTATCGAAGGTGAAGTAATGGACTGAGTAGTGGTTTTTCTGGCCCAACAAAATATATCTGCAAGAACTACTGTAGCTCCGTGTACAGTACATTGTCTATTTTTAACCTTAATTCAGCTTACTCTTATGTATTTTTAATGTCATCCATAGAACAAAGTTATCTTGTGCATACAGTACCTCACAGCATGAGTATGCCTCCCAAACCTGCATCAACAGGGAGCTAATTAAACAAAATACTTTTAACACCTGGTTGTTATAACAGATGTACTATGGCACTGCTCTTAAACTGCATCCATGCGTTTTCCTCCGTCTTTGAATATCTAGTTTTGTAGCAGGGAATAGAGAAATAACCCTTAGTGTGTTATTCTACAATAAAACATGTACACACAGTAGTACTGTATATCATTCTACTTTGCCGACATTGTTGCCTCCATATTTATTCAAACCTTTGATAAAATGTTATTAGTGAATGAGTGAATGGTCCTCTTGTATGAAATCTCTGAATGTGCTTAAAAGTCTCTTGAATTAACCTTTGAATTTATCTGAATGTCAACAGTACACAACTCCAATCCAGTCATTAAAAATACAGTATGTCATTTGGGAAAAGTCAGAGAATTGTTGGAACATCTCAGACGAAAGGTTGTCAGCCTTAATGAATCTGGTTACAGCTACAGTATACAAGTATTAAACAGCCAAGTTCCAACTATTGTATCTGTTCAACATAACGTAAGATGTTAAAACATTTGGGATGGTTGTCATCACCTATTATTGGGGTCCAGATATAAGGGCAGTAGGTTAGTAATTTTCAACAAACTTGAGAATCTTTAACATAGGTCAATTCAGACTACTGAATACAGAGTGCAGTGCATTCATGAAGATAGTGTTCATAGAAGAATCCCAAGCAACATACAGTACAAGGAAGATACGTGAACTGGCAAAGCAGCATGTAAAAAACCGAAGATGAATAACCTGCATTGTGCTTAGATGAAACACAATTTGAGCTCTTTGGATGCTCACCAGTGTGTTTGGTGCAGAAATGGAAATGAATAAGAAGCTCATGTTCAAAAGAATTCCATCCCTTTCTTAAAGCGTGGAGTAAAGTATACTGTATGTTTTGTCATGGGGTTTTTTTGTACATCCTCTGGTCTTGTTATCCTTGTTAGTACTGAAAGAAGGTTAGATTTGTAATGTATTATGGTTCAAATTCTGGTAACGTTTTTCAGATCTATTAATCCATAATAGGTGTTTAGTGGACCTAAGGAGCCAAGCCATTAGGCGCATAAGGTATCACAACCATTAATAACAAAAAAAAGAAAACGGATAAAAGACTTAGACGTACATCTAGACCTATGATTTACCAATGCTGTTCACAAAATGTATGAGAAAATTAATGAGACGTTTTACACAAATATTGATTTTACTGATTTTAGTAATTCATGTTGATTGAATTTACAATATATGATTAAAACACATGAAATTAAAGAAAACATACTTAAAGTTGTAAAATAATACTTTAATGACAATTATTTTGCAAGTAAAACCAGATATGTGGCTAGTCTAGGGTGTAATATAAGTGTTAATGATGTGTTTTATGAACAAGAAAAACATTCACATATAAATTACATACAGTATATAATCAGATATAAAAATTACACTGATACCCCAGTATCTGAACCTAATTCATTCCTGAAAATCTGTTCGGAAGGCGGGAGATTGTAAATCGAAAATAAAAATTATTTTTTATGGGGAAAATTCAACCCCGTTCTGAACCGAAGACAAGTTCACTCAAACAGCATTTTAAACATCTAATACCATACAGACCATTATAGCAAGCTTAGTGAACAATGCACTTCTACTCAAATATGTCAACTATAGCTGTAAAATAATTAATGATATCATATTTACATTTTTCATTCTTTTGTAATAGATCGCTATCACTGCGATCGGCTAGAACAATGTGCATACGGTTGTTGACTATTACGCTAAATAATCTTTTTCTCTTCCTGGGCCCCATAATGAATATCAACTACAAAACGAACACAAAAAACAGTTTGAAAATGAGACCACAAGCTTTCACTGTGATAGTAAATAAAGCACTGCTGCCTCAAGGCATCCTTAACCACAACGTCTTGCACCCGTGCAGAAACAAATAGCTGGTAGCGCCAAATTCTCAGAAGGTTCTCAGGCAAAATCATTCAGTTTCAATCTTCAAAGTTCAGATTCGCAAAATTTCGTTTTTATAATGAATTACAAGGTTCAAATTATTCATGTTCGGATTAAGAAAAATTAATATACCAGATGTTCTTATTCCGGGGTATGAGTGTATTTGACATATTTGCAAACAAACTCAGGACTCCCATTAGGGGAAAGCCAAATACCTAATTAAGTACAATCAGAACTCAACTGCAATATACTGTATGCATATGTTAATGCTGTCACTTACAGTATTTATATAATATTAAAAAATAAATGGTGAGTATGTCATACAGTGTGTGTAATATTTTTAAACTGTGCTACGAGTTTACAGTCATTCGTTTACAAAAATAAATAATAATCAATAATGCTAGAGGAATACTTCCAAGTCATATGAAATAAGAAATTGAAAAAATCCCCATGATGCCAAGAAATCTAGACTAACACAGGAAAAACCTGTCCTTCTTCAATCGTCTTCCCTAGCAAAGCTGACATAAAGTAGTGAGCTGTGTCTGTACATGAAGGATATATTCAGAACATACTCATTGTTTCTATCCTCACTTATTCTCAATTACATGTTTAAGTGAAATATTCAGCTTTTATTTAGTGTTTACACACAGACAGAAATGTTCTTTATAGGCAGTGAATCACCATGCATAAACATGTACTAAGTTTTTCATACTTTACTATTCTAAGTATATAAATCTTAGTCATCAGACAACACTTGGCTGTCTCATGGAATCAGAAAACACTTGGCTGTCTCATGGTTCTGATTGTAAGTCTTATGTCAACAAGAAATATACAGTATTTGACAGGGATAGCATAGCCCCAGAGAGTCATAGTTCCCCAAACACACACAATCACTGTAGGGTGCTCATTTCACAGAGAGAGAGAATCACATAGGGCTATGATATCATACAGAGAGCTACTTATAATCCAGATTCTACCTCCCATTAATCTAAAACATTACATTTCTTATCCAATGATCTGTCATAGATTTTTAAACTAAGACCACAGCCAAGCCTAGAACATCTTACATTGTAGTATTTAATGTTCATCCAACAAATGATTCACTGACATTTATGTTGCTGAAATTATTACACACAATATTTTATATTTTTGAAAAAGTGAAAAATATATGTAACCTTCTGACACAACAGGAGAGCACACAAAATCAAAAGTACTACTTGCATCATAATAATATCCTTTATTTTCTACAGCACATTTCTAGGTGTAACAGTGTATTAAATGGGTAGGCAATTTTTATAACTATTGAGCTGGTGTGCAATGGAGTAACATCAGTAAATAAAATACAGACTTATGTTTGTATTAAATTGGTTAGAGTCATGAGATAATAAAGAAAAAAGGTAGTGTTTTACTCCACAGCTAAAATGTTGTGTACTGTATTTTAATATTTTCTGTTACTTTTGTGCATGGAATTAACTTCTGCTTTTTCCACTATTTAATTGGCCATTAGTTTAAACAATAGTAATTTGTTTTCTTTCTAAATCACTGGGGAAGTCCTGCTGCTGAGCTTAAAATGGTATAATGCAGTGGTCTGCAGATAGTAATATCAAACAAATAAGAGATAAAAGATCAATTTATCTCCCTGCACAAATTAGACCCTTAAGAACATTGCTTGCTGCACAGCAATGGGGGCATTAAGTAGGATTTATGTTTGTGTTTGGGGTGCTCAAAAACGGCATTTTTTAAATGTAACTTTTCATTTGTCTTTTTCATATTGTAACGCTTACGGCCGACAAGCAGTGTGTGTAAGAGCCGGCGTACCAGAGCGGGTGACGTCACCGCCCTTCCCTCTGATAGCAGGACCACAGCTACTGGGCTGTAAAGAGATCTCTCTTTAGCTCACAGGGCTAGGTCGCTGCAGAGAGACGCGGAAGTCCCGGGTTCGAGCCTCCAGTCGGGATGGGGCCGACCAGATGCGGCAAGGGCGCCCGCCTGAGCCCCCGTTGCGTTACATTGGTGTCAGAAGCGGGGCGGGATAGCCCTTCGCCGGGGACGGCGATTTAAGCGGGGGAGAGTGTAACGCTTACGGCCGACAAGCAGTGTGTGTAAGAGCCGGCGTACCAGAGCGGGTGACGTCACCGCCCTTCCCTGTGATAGCAGGACCACAGCTACTGGGCTGTGGAGAGATCTCTCTTTGGCTCACGGGGCTAGGTCGCTGCAGAGAGACGCGGAAGTCCCGGGTTCGAGCCTCCAGTAGGGATGGGGCCGACCAGATGCGGCAAGGGCGCCCGCCTGAGCCCCCGTTGCGTTACAATATACTTCCTTAAACTGTTTATTTTGTGTTGCAAATTCATGTCGCTGTTTTCCTGATAACTGCATTTATTGTGCTTGGATGGTTATACAGGATAACGATTTAGCAAACCTTTGTATAATGTAAAGATGAGGATTTCCTGTGATGCACAAATGTTGCATTGCTTTTTAATAAGGATTGTGGTTAGAAAAACTATAAAGGATAGCTTTGAACAGTAGTTTGGGGTTTTCCAGTAGTTCCATTTATTTAGTGCAAAGAGATATCAGATGCCAGCTGGGTTTTAATTTAAATGGTTAAGGAAACATTAGATTTTCTGTTGAACTGGGAAAACGGATAGCTTTTAAAACAACACAACTGCACATTACCAAGAAATTTGTAGCAACATCAAAGTCAGCTCGAATCCTCCCTCTACAAATGATGAATCATCCTCCATGATTAAAATATTTCTCTGTTGTTTTGGAGAATGGACTGTTGGATCCAATACCTAATCTTTATTTTCTATTACTTTTATCTTCCACCCTTTGATATTGATGCTTCTGATTTTGTAAGATACAAAATGTTCCACTTTCAATAAATGTTAAAGCTAAAAGGTCTTTTCTTAATTTATGATTTCAACAAATCCGAAAAGATCATCCACTCAGAATGGATTTTTTTTCCACTGAGCAACATATTTCTAAAAACCAAGGATATTACAGTAAAATTCCAAATTATTTTAGCATTTATACTTTGTAATAAAGGAGTATTTATAAATGAAAAGAATGACTATAGATAAGAAATGGTTCTTAAGTAAAGTTTGGGAGGGGTAACAACAACTTCTGTAAGCCTCTGTCATCCTAGCTGTTCTATCTCCTAATCATTCCTGATGTCATTCCTAGTGGATGTAAAGCATACACAAATACTCCTTTTTAATATTAGTTCTCTTGCATCCCTCCTCCCTCACATCTCCACATTTGCACCTACTAATTGGTTTACTTCTCACCTTCTATGGAAGTTCAAACTTCCTCATCCTAAGGCCAGGGGGCTTCCCTTTAACCAGGAGCTTTAAGCCAAATGTCACCTTACTTAAATTAGTCATAAAATACTCAAATGCATCTAATTCTTGGGTTTTGTTATTTACTGTTAACTGACTTTTTACAATACTGTTTGGTACTACTTTATATGGTCATATACTAAGTGTGAAAAAAGCATATAACTGCAACAATGTCCAAAAAGTATTTCCAGAAAAACAATATAATTTTGTAGCAGGTAAACTGGCATTTTATTGAACAGACATGGAGTAAGAAAATGTCAGATTATAATTAACATTTGGCATGAAAAAAGGAGCATTAGCATTTCAAGGTCTACGTTGAAAGTCATACACTAGTAGTGTGGCCACCACTCTACGCAATACAACCTGTACATCTGCATGTTCTGCACCAGGCTGCTGATGTTGTGTTTTGGGATGTCAGCTGGTCTCTGAGCCCTGACTGCACGTCATCCTAATAAATCCCACAAATGTTCAATGTGACTCAAGTTTGGCTGACATATGGCATTTAAAGCTTACTGTAACTATTAAGTTCTATACTTGCAAAAAAATAATTTTTACATAATAACTTTAAGAATGTGTGCCGTAGCAAGTTGATACTCATCGAGACGTCCTCAGTGACTACTCAAAACAATAATTTCTTTGCTACATGTCAGTGCCACTATCACTTTTACCGAATTCTACTGGATAAACTCTCTAAATTTTATCATTCCAAGTGGAAAGAAATACTGTATATGAATGTTATATATGAGTTATAATTGAATGGGTCTTATACTGTAGCCCTAATCCTCATCTGCCATCAAATGAATTCTCATTTAAAGACTACTGTAACACAATTTTTCAATTCAATGAAAAGTTGCTTAGAGAAGATTTTAGGAATGGATTTGACTGTTTTAGGCTAATATTTTTTGATTGAAGGAACATTTTCAAATCAGATGAATATACTGTAGGGCTTCAGAGACCGATCGCACAAAACCTCAGTTTAATACCCAGCTAGGGTTAGGGTTAGGATTTTAAAACTATTTAGACATTTTTTAACCTCATTGTGAGATTTCTGGACCCAAGATAACATTAAGAAGAGTGATACTTTTCTCCCATCTTCATTTTTATTTTTCAGTTACTTTCGGCTATTTATATTGTATTCTGTAGCACAGGAATTGCATACCAACACTGATTGAAAATAAAACTGTAAAGAAAATGCCTTTTACTGGGTAAACTATCTCAATTTTATCATTGCAAGTGGAAAGAAAAGTATAAATGAAGACAAAATTGGATGGGTGTTGTAACCCTAACCCTAGTTTGGCCTCAAAGATGTGTTCATTTAGACACTACTGCAGCAGGATTTTTCAACTCGATGAAAAGTTGCTTCGAGAAGGTACATTATTGAAGAAGATGAATGTGATTTAGCTTTTAAGAAATGATTTGATTGTTTTAGGCTAATATCTTTTTGATTGGAGGAACATTTTCAAATCAGATGAATATAGGGCTTCAGAGACAGATCGCACAAATGCTCAGTTTAATACCCAGCTAGGGTTAGTGTTAGGGTTTTTAAAGTACTTAGACATGTTTTAACCTCATGGCGAGATTTTGGGACCCAAGATAACTTTAGGAAGAGTGATACTTTTCTCCCATCTTCATTTTTATTTTTCAGTTACTTTCGACTCTTTATATTGTATAATGTAGCAAAGGAATTGAATACCAACACTGAGTGAAAATAAAACCGTTAAGAAAATGCATTCTACTGGGTAAAGTACCTTAATTTTATCATTGCAAGTGGAAAGAGACATATAAATTAAGATTGGATGTGTCTTTTAACCCTAGGCCTAGAATGGCCTCAAAGACGTCTTCATTTTAAAACTACAGAAGCAGGAATTTTCAACACGATGAAAAGTTGCTTCAAGAAGGTACATTATTGAAGAAGATGAATGTGATTTAGCTTTTAGGAAATGATTTGACTGTTTTAGGCTAATATCTTTTGATTGGAGGAACATTTTTAAATCAGATGAATATAGGGCTTCTGAGACAGATCGCACAAATGGTCAGTTTAATACCCAGCTAGGGTTAGGGTTAGGATTTTCACAGTACTTAGACATTTTTTTAACTTATGGTGAAATTTTGGGACCCAAGATAACTGTAGGAAGAGTGATTTTTTTCTCCCATTTCATTTTTATTTTTCAGTTACTTACGGCTATTTATATTGTATTCCGTAGCACAGGAATTACATACCAAAACTGAGTGAAAATACAAGTGTTAAGAAAATGCATTCTACTGGTTAAACTATCTCAATTTTATCATTGTGAGTGGAATGTAGGTATAAATTAAGACAAAATTGGATGGATCTTGTAACCCTAACCCTTGTCTGGTCTCAGAGGTGTGTTTATTTAAAAACCACTGTAGCACGATTTTTCAGCTTGATAAAATGTTTCTTGGAGAAGGTACATTATTGACGAAGTCGAATGTGCATTAGCTTTAAGTAATGTATGTGACTATTTTAGGTCCATTTTTTTTTATTTGAGGAATATTTTCAAATCTAATGAATAGAGAGCTACAGAGACTAATTGAAAAGCTCAGTTTAAATCCCAGAAAGGGTAAGCGTTAGGATTCTCACATTACTTAGACATTTTTAACCTCATGGTTGTATTTTGGTGCTTTCTATTTTAACTCAGGTTCAGAATAAAATTCCTGAACTGTCAAATACAACATAAGCAGCCATACAGTATGTGCAACCCTACAACACTAATCCTAGCTGGGGTTTAAACTGAAAAATTCTGCAATCTGTCTCTGAATCCCTCCATTAAACAGATTTGAAAGTGTTCCTCAACCCAAAAAGATATGATTCTAAAACGATCAAATAATTTCCTAAAAACACTTTTACATTAATTTTCTTCTCGATTTAAATTTTCATTCACTTGAAAAATTCAGTTACATTTGTATTTAAATGACCTTTAATTTCTGGCCAGACTAGGGTTAGGTTTTCAAGACCCATCCATTTTTCACTCCATTTATACTTCTCTTTCCTCTTGAAATGATACAATCGAGACTGATTACAATTGCAATTTAAATTTCACTCAGTTTTTGGATACAATTCCTGAATTGTGCAATACAATATACAGTATGTGTTTAAATCTGTATTTTTCCCTTGCTGTGGCTTTTAATCACTTAATTATGTATGAACAATCATCTCATATTTATAAGGTCATTTAATGCTTGTGGAACAGTCTATGTCACTCTAGTGGATCCCAGTCATGAATGAGCTTTTAATTGAAAAGACTCCAAAAGCATTTACTGTAATTCACATAAAATGTTGTCTTGTTTTCTAAGAGCATATATTCACAAATGAAGCTTTTCTTTCAGTATTTAATTTATTAACAAAAACATTACTATACTCTTTTCAGTTAAATATAGGGTTTTCTTCATTTATTTAATTCAGTTGTCAAGCATATTGCATTTATCAAGTCTAAATTTAAGAAAGACAATCATATTGAGTTTGTAGACAACACCTAATGCAGAAATTAGATGATTTTCTATATTTAGCTTAACTTAAATTTCAAAGTTCTTGGCGCATTTTGCTTCATTGTATTTGTTAAACATTACATTTGACTTGAATTCTTAGAAAACACACATCAATAATTTTAAGTAGGTGTTGAGAAATGCTATTTTTTCTCTTATTGGAATACATTCTGTGTGTTTACATGTGAGGGTACTAAAAGTTTGCATTCTAAGAATATTCACAAGGAATGCATTTTTATTTAACCATTACCCTTGTTTCCATGACAACAGGAGAAATCTCCAAGGAGAAGTTTCAGGGTAGAAATCCAACAAACACTAATACTTAAGCACAGCTTATGTTAATATTGCTCTCAGTGTGCATTAAACTGCTTGCAGGAAAAAAAAACAGTCTTTTACCCATGGCAATGTTATGTATGCATTTGTTTAATATTCTGAGAGGCATTAAAACACAACAAATGCTATTGGTTACAAATGTTCATTTGTTCCATTTTTAATGCCTCTAAATATAGTACACACAGGCACACAAAGAAACCAGGAGGAAAATAAATCAGTCATGCATTTATTGACATTTTGGTTTAGAAAAGTCATTACAGGTCTGATCCTTTTAAAAGAGCTGATGAGGGAACTGGGCTTGAAAACAGCCTTACAAACATCATATTGTGCAGAGTCTAATTTTTAGAAACATAATGAATATATGCTGGTGCTCAATCGCTGTCTGCAGGTAATGGGCATAGTTGTCGTTGTCATAAAGGTGGGTTTTAAACAACTGGCAATTCCTGATCGTGTCGATTTATTAATTAAAAATATAATTCAATTTATTTTTAAAAAGACATTACTGGCAGTTCTTTGGCAAACTCTATGCAACTTTGTAGCACCAATAGTATGAAATAAAGGTGTAATGAAAATCCCAGAAAAAGAGGGCTGGGTGCTCTCTATCCAGACCAAATTGTCCTCGCTGACGGCTGCCATAAGCAAAACATTAAAGAGAATGTTACTAATAAATGCCCCCTCTGTGGAGCAGTCATAAGGTTGATATCCTGCTCTCAGCCACAATGTGGGTTTATCCTAGAGCATCTTGTCAAGAACAGGAAACTCAGTGTTCAGGAAACTCCATACTATACAGACACACTAGCAGACCTTCTTAAGGGTGATGTGAAGACATAGTGTAGCTGGGTGAGTCTTCCAGCTACACTACCCCTAATTAATGTTTGGTAATTTTCCCCTCTATGAGCGAAAATGCTGATTAAATGTGCTATGACCACCTATAATTAAGTATATCTATAATAATTGGGAAGAAGTTCCAGTCTTTCTGTTTTAAATACAGTGCTAGATTTGTGGAGTTGTATAAAAGCAAATGTTCAACTTTTCACGTGAAATGTATTTGAATTGAATTTTTATTGCATTCATTTTACATTTGTGAATATCATAGTTTAATTTCAAACAGGAAAGAGCACATTGAGCAACTGACATTATCTGTTGTAATGGTTAAAAACCATTGTGTACTTCACTGGCCTGTGTAGAATGACACTATCACTTTGCACTTCTGTTCAGCTTTTCTGTTTTTTTCTGGTTTTTTGTATTAAGTGGAAACTAAATTAGGGTAAAAAAATAAAAATAGATGGCCTAGAAGAACAGTAAAAAAACTGTCAAGTCTCAGGAGATTTGAAAATTTGTATCAGTGTGGAAATTGTGGTATTTAAAATTATAGACTATATATGGATCAGAACATATCATTCTAGTTTTTTTATATGAGATTATTATCTTCTGAACTGTATTTCTATTAAGATAATTTTGCAGTTGTGGGAGAAAGATTAGAATTTATTTTTGTCTACTATACTTTGGAAAAGTGGGCTAAAGTGCACTGCTGCAGCAAAATGATATAAGAATAAAAAGGGACAAATAAGATTTTCTCCCTCAAGGCAATAAAGCATTTAATTGGGGTATTGCTTTTGTTTTCCAACCTGTTAAATATGAATCACACTGAAAGTCAAGTAAACTAACATAAAGAATTGTAATTACCGCTTAACTACCTCTAAATACTAAAAGCAATAGGCAATGAAACATCATTCTTTTTTTAACCAGCTATTTTCTTCAAAACATGTACAATATGAATAATTGATGTCTGCAATAACAGTAGTTTAACTCAATTTGCATGCTTTAAAAAATATGATTTAAAAAAACTGTATAAATGTATAAAGGAACAAAATGGGAAATATGAGACCTACTCATTTTTTCCTTACAAATGGGGTTGCAGTTACAAAACTGGTCAACTTTTGTGTTCCTGGAAGTGTGAAAGAGAACCTATCCCTTTTCCCAAACTTCTGTTACAAACTCCATTAATACCTGATATACTATTAAACAGAAGAAAATGAAAAATAGCCATTAGTTCTGATTTGTTCTATAACTTTGCAAACGCTAAATGTACAGTACATTATTCTTACTTTCAATGTAATTATACAGTAGTATTAAGTAGTAACTTAGTATGGGGATTTACGTTTCAAAGACCTCTGAATATACAGTCCACGGATTGTTTTAATCATAAATATATATAGTAGTTCGGGTGGGTAGCTGCGTCAGCATGCATAGGTTGCAAACGAACAAGTAATAGGTGTATTCCATGCTGAAAAAAAGAAGAAATAAAACACAATGTTTAGGCTGTGGAGCCTACTTCTGGTGCCACACCTGAAGAAGGCTCCACGGCCGAAACGTTGTGCTTTCTTTCTTCTTTTTTTCAGCATGGAATAAACCTATTACTTGTTCAATAAAAATATATAGTATTGATTAGATATAAAATTACATACGCTACATTTCAATATCACATACTTTTAATGACCTCCCGAAACTCCTTCAGTGCATTGCTGTTACAAAATCACTCAATGTGTTGTGTGTACTGTATATACTACAACATCATCCTGATGTATTGCCGGCCAAATGACGCTCAATATATTTTAAAATAAGTCTTTGATTAAAAACAAAATCTCTTCCAATGTAAAAATGGATAATTATATTTTAATTTGTACTATCTCACTCTTTTTTTTGTCTTGTAAACTGTATATTTAAATCAGTAGAACTGGGGCAATGTTGAGCTCTTCTGAGACACGAGGCTGTCTGAGAACTTTCTTCTACTTTGACATACCCATTAATTTGCATTACGGAGTTGCTGGGTTTGTGGAAGCATGTAATGCATACCTTTTCTTGCCAGAGAAGAAACTGTTTATATTGTACTTTTGTAAGGCTGATACACAAAACAAACAGTACAGTGGTTTATCACAAAAAGGTTGTTATAGAATAATTTTGGAATATTAGAATGATTTTAATATGTGTTTTTTTCACATCAGCAGACGGGTTGATCTAGATGTTGTTGCCTCCTATTATGAAGACTTAAAGATTCAAAATATGCTGCAATATTAATAGCTTTATTATGTTCATTTTCTAGTCATATATTATAGTCCTATTTACCATAAATAATTAAAGTCCAGAAAACACCAAGGTGTCATTTATTTTCATATACTGTATTGTAAACGTTTTTTTCTAGTACACTGACAAGAAACCTCCTGTAGCCAGAGGTGAGGTCAAGCCAGAATGAGGTTCTGTCTCTTCTTGGTAGTGTTGCCCCTGTGCCAGAAACCTTAAATGTCTTAATAATGGACACTGCAGTGGAAAGTGATGAATTCAGTATTTGGTAGATTATTTTATATCCATTCCTAACTTGTGGGGGCCAAAGACCATTTAACAGTCTTTTGAGAGCTCTCTTATATTAACCATCATAATCTACGGTACAACTTCCATCACAGGCTTCTACATACTGTAGTTTCTCAAGCTTCCAGTGCCCATGGTGACTTTGGCATGGGGTTGTTTTCCATGGTGTGTGAAAAAGCTAGACTGCTGTGGCTGGAGAGGAGAAGAAATGCAGGACCGATGACTGTATTACCTGGCTGGAAGATGCAAGTAGGCTGGAGTGGCTGAGATAGGAAAAGAAGGAGGTCGCTGGTACATATGGTATGTGGAGATGGAGGGAAGATTGGTGCAGGCATTGGAAAGAAATAGATGAAAAGAGCATGAAGCCGGAAAGGAGTTGGGCTCCTGAGTAGAGTTGAATTCTTTAAGAAACGCAACATACACTATATATATGAGATTCTTAGCATCTTCCTTTACAATTAAAAAAGAAGAGTTAAGCATTACTATTACACTTTTAGAGCTTGTAAAACTAAAAACTAAAAGTGTTTCTTAAAATCTAAACCTGTGCACACATGCAACATGCTTTATATATTGTCTATCCAGTATATATTGCATATCCAGTATGCTTTATATATTGCATTGCATATAAATTAAACTGTATGTTATCTTAATTGTTTTACTGTATGTAATACCTTCATTGTTCAGAGTGACAGTAGAAGATTATATTGGTATCAATTTAGGATTCATTGATTTTATCTTACAATAGCGAATGAATGACTCACATGTTAAAAGTGTTCAGGAGCTCTTTGCTTTAGACATATTCTAAGTGTAAGATGTGTGATATTACTATAATGTGATTAAAAACACAAAAGCTCAACCAAATGGGATCAAAAAGTTAAATGGGAGAGGGAATAAGCTTAGATGAATGGTTGAGAAAGGCTCAGAAGATTGATAAAAATCTTTGAACATCAGCTTTTCTAGCAATAATTAGTCTTGTGGGCAGTATTACCTCAAGCAGACATTTTTTTCCTTTCTCTTTAAATTATGCCAAATGAAAACCACATTCATTTGACAAACTGCCATGTGTACCTTTATGCAAGTAATATCATGCATATGTTACAATGCATACCGATATCTAGTACAGAACTTAAATGCCAAAAAATCATCTGGGTTATTTATAAATAATACAGTACATAAGGTTAGTTTCAGTTGTCACTGCTTTTAGATATACAGTATGCATGAATAAAAGGAATGTCTTTCATTACTACAGTAGCTGTAGTAGCTACATCAACAACTCATGATGAAAAACAGGTTTTAAATAAAGACATCTATTTTTTTATTTTTTTGACATAACTGGACTTAGTTTATTGACTGTACTGAGACCTCTGTCATGCTTGTTAGCTTCATCCCTAAAATAGTTCAGGTGGGTAGCTGCATCAGCATGCGTAGGCTGCAAAGGAACAAGTAATAGGTTTATTCCATGCTGAAAAAAAGAAGAAAGAAAACACAACGTTTTGGCCGTGGAGCCTTCTTCAGGTGTGAGAAAGACAAGGTAGCAAGCAAAGGTAATGTAGCGGGAGAACAAAAGCTGGAAGAGAGGAGGAGCGAGAGGCGGGAGCAGGGGACAGAAAGAGAGGCCAAGCAAGAGTTGTGAAGTTAGAATAGGTGTAGAGAGGTGTGAAATGAAACCTACATTGAATAGAGAGAATGTAGAAGAAAAGTAGTCTGTTGTTAAGAGAAGGGGAAAGGTGTGATCCTAGCTGCAGGATAATTTTGGTTTCAGTCATTCTAATGTATGAGTTCAGAAAACCGTCTTTGAGAACACAGACGGAGAGATTAGAGTGGTCATGTCCGACAGAGGTGAAATGAGAAACAATGGGCTTGGAGAGATCTTTAATCTTCACGGCCCTAACGTTCTATGTTAAAAAAGTATTTTTTTGTTCTCAGTTTGAATGCACTTCCCTGTAGTTTACATTTCTGTTCTATAGTTTGTGTATCACTGTTGATTTGGAAGGCCATTGAGTTGACATTATCAGTGCCTTTGACGATTTTGAATACTTGAACCAGGTCCCCTCACCCTCATCTTTTTCACAGGCTAATAAGATTCTGCTCTTTCAGTCGGTCAATGTAGAACATTCCTTTAAACCTAAGAATGTATTCAGTTGTTTTTCTCTGGAATAGTTCCAAACTTCAGTAGCAATATATTTCCTGTAACGTAGTGACCAAATTGTGCACAATATTCTAAATGAGGTCTTACCCTTGGCTTTATACGTCCTTCAGAGACATTGACTTTATTTCTATTCCAAAGCACGTAAAGGCTCACTACGTTGAATCCTGTGATTAGACTAAAAATAGAAATACAGTAACTGTCCTTGGCTTAAGCCACCTCAGAAGAAATGTAGGACATCAGACATTAATGATGCAAAATGATGAATAGCTGCCCTGATTCAAAGCACCCTGATATATAATATGACACAAATAAATGGATATTGGATAAATGCTGCATTTCGGTAGCAAAACTTATACATTTGTTAATTTCTGATAAGAAGTTATGCTTATTTAAAACATTCATTTCCAGACCACATTATTTCAAAAGCTTTTGCAGCAAAAAGAATCTTATTTAATATTCAGTGAAAGACTATGATTTATACTGGAGCATGCAAAGATGATATAGACTTAACCAAAAAGACTAACAGCTAGAATTGCTGTCAAAGGTGCTTCTATCAAGTATTGACTACAGTGGTTAATATTTATTTGCAGTTTTGCTGGCATTTAAGTTCTTTCACCCATTTAAAAAAAAACATTTACATAATTTGTAATTCAACCGAATGTGACATCATTGCACCTGGGGAAGGGGGAATTTTGCAAGGTACTGTCTTCATTTCATTTCATTGTATTCATACTGTATGTGAACAAAAGCTGAGAGAATGGAGGATGAGGGAGCAGGGGAGAGGTAGAGAGGCCACACCACCTGTGTGTCCTCTCTGCCTCTCCCCTGTTCCTGCCTCCTCCACTCTCCCAGCTTTTGTTCTCCTGTACTATTTAATCTTTGCAGTCTGCCCTGTCACCCGAAGAAGGCTCCACAGCCGAAATGTTGTGTTTTCTTTCTTATGGAATAAACCTATTACTTGTTCCTTTGCAGCCTGTGCATGCTGACACAGCTACCCACCTGAACTATTTAAAATGTGTGTATTTAAAATGCATAAAAAGGGTTGCTTAAACCATGTAACTATCCAACACATGAGTGTTTAACAATCTGAACCATTTTAACGAATGTCAGCTATGGGTGTCACAGTGTGGAGTTTGGAAGCAGCCTGGGGCATGTGACAAACACAAAAAGAGATTCACTGCCCTAAATTTTGGCAGGGTGTACTAAACGCAGAGGGAGTGATGGCATATAGAATTTCTTTGCTTCATGCAAGGCTCATTATTATTACGAAATTCCACCAACTTTTTTTGGAGAAGTAAGGGAGAAATGTGCACACACGGCCACTGTCCACAATACAGGTACAGTATATACTGTACATCACCTCAGTACAGTAACAACTGTTTTGCATTTATACGAGATAGTATTGTGTTTAAATAAGATACATTTTGTGTCTATACAAGATAATACTGCATTAAAAAGACACACTTTTTGTGTTTATACACGATAACACCATGTTATCTCATACTGTATAAACGCCTAAAGTTTAAATGTAATACTATCTCATTTAAGCACAATTCTTTTTTTCTCCATGGCAGTAATACACTTCTCTAGTACAGTATATACAGTACAGTACATTGTATATGTGTAGTAAATATATAGTGAACATCAAAAGAAACATAATTGATTATGGATGGACGGTTAAATGGTTTTGGCGGCTTTATTTTGATAAATACCATTCATGACTGACCATGGTACATGTGTGTGACTTTAACTGTTGAGTAAGCACTAAATCACTTCATTAGTGATAAAGTTGATTTGCCAAAGGTAATGAGGTGATTTAACATGTTGAATATTAACCTGAGTGAGAAATAAATAACATTTCACAGAAAGGAACCAATATGACACAATTGCTAGTATCAGCTCTGCGACAGGTAAATATGCTATGACAAGTGAGTATTTATCAGTGGCAATAATAAATTATTTGAAATAGCAATGTTTTTATACAAGGATGTAAGAAATATATATGTATACCATTTTTATATACAAGTTTGACTCCTGTCAGGGAACCTCTTGTCTAGACTACCTTGGCAGAACATCAATGAAAGTGACAGAAATGTGTGCAGAGCAATATTCTAATTGTAGTAAAAAACATACTACTCAATAGGGATGTCCAAGTGTGATGACCTGGGTAGGAGTAACTACAGTAATTGTAAAAGAACTCAACGTGTAGTGATTGAGGGCCACCTGACAGCTTGGCGTTATATTGACCAAGTCCTGAGACCTCACCTGCTGCTCATCCTGATGTGACAAAACTCCATCAGGACAATGCACATCCTCATGCTGCTTCTGTGCAAGATGACAATATGACAGTGTGAATGCCCTAATTGCCAGATTTGAGCTCCATTGCACATTTCTGGGATGAACTGAAATTATGTAGCATCTAGGGCTCAGAGGCCAGTAAACAGACACATGTTTGTCCAAGCTGTATGAGAGGAATGTGACAGAATCCCACAAGACAACATCTTCCACCTGATGCAAAGCATGTATCACACATGAAAAGCCTGTATTGCTTCCAACAATGACCACATATGTAAGTAGCCAGTGACTTTCACAGCAGATCCCCTGCTGATCAGCCCTGGTGTTAGATAGATAAGACTTTATTGATCCCGAAGGGAAATTGATGTGTTACAGCAGCCATGTTGATTCAAATTGTCAGTGCACTTCCCATAAAAAAAGTCATTTTCATAATCATTTTTTTAATTGATTTCAGTTATAAAAAGTCTCTTTTTCTGCTCAGGATATACAAAAATTAAAGATATTCTGTATTCTTTTTTTTAATTCCAGATTTAAGTTTTAACATTGTCTAAATATTTACTAAATTACATAAAGCACCTTGACCAAATTCAGGGGCAGAAGCATTAGTGATTGAAAACATTAGATGTTTTTAGTACGCAGTGAGGTGAGAAAGGAAACAAATTAAGTGAAAAATCTCAAATAGGTCTTCATTTTCTGCACTGAAAATTTATATTTTACTCATGGGACCATCTTTTCTGGTTGTAAAATGTCTAATTAAAAATGTTCTACTTTCAGTGTCTTTCAGTGTTGACTCGATAAATGCACTGCAGTATCAAGTTACACTGGTGCACAGCTGCAGCAGTACTAGCATTTATCTGAAGATTGTATTAGGAAATGATACTTTACCCTCCCCTGTTTAAATCAGTGACAGTTTTTTTGTAAATAATATCTGTAGATTGTTGATTAAACACCTGACCTAAAAAGAGTGGGTGGTAAAGCTATAACATATCTTGATCTAACTCATCTTCCTGGTTCTGTGGAACTCCACAGTGTGAAGCAACGCAGGTGTTAAAATTCTGTGGAGAAAAAAGCAACATGCTAAACATGGCATTAATGACATTACTGACAAACAATTTTAGACATGTTATAGGACAAGTCACACACTGAAATCCAGGTCAGGTCAGGAGATATATACAGTACAATACTCTCAAACATTAATGCATTTATACTGAATAAAATTATTACGTTTTAGCTTTAAGTTGCTTATGTGGTGTGTGGGTGAGACAGTCGGAACCTCCTTATAGATTGAGCAAAAAGGTTACTGCATTGGAGGTAATGGAGTTGTCGGAAGAGCACCTGGGCAAAAAACACTGAAAAACAATCTGATGTTTTTCATTTTTATACTCTAATAAGCAGAAAAATATTAGTGCAATAAAGTTTTTACTATTACTGAAACCTGTACTCTTTTTAATACTTAAAACAGGAGATGTTTCAGTTTATTTAGTTAAAATACTTATTGGTGGATAAAACTACGAATCCTAGTAATTTACTTACAGTATGTCCCTAAACAGAATGTCACAACAGCTTTTTTACTTTTACTCTGCCCAATGAGACATGGGGCTCCATTACAGTGCTTGATTACATTAATTAATTTATCAATTCTCAATATGCAAAAGTGAGTTGGGCAACATATAATTTTGCAGCAAAAATAGAAGTAAGCCTGTCCATGAGGAAAGATCTTTAAAGAAATTAAACAGTTTCAAACAGCGGCAGAATATACTACTGTAACTCTATCTGCCCTGCTGCACAAAGACCCATTATGCCTAGAGGTTTAGAATTCTAGGTTGATCAGAGTGGATCATAATTAAATTACTTTTTTAGATATTGAAATTTTACTGAAAAAATGGCTGGCTGGGGGAACTATAGTCTGATGAAAATGAGACAAAATTTTCCGCTTTCTTCACAAGGAATGAGTCAGGGAGCTGCTGCAAGGGTGCAGATGGAGTTGGGGGAGGGGTGCAAGAGGGAAATGTGAACTTGGCTTGCTGAAGGAAGAGTTGCCTGTCTGTGTGCATGAGAACGACAGGACCCATAAAAGGGATTAAGGGAACTCCATTAAGACTGATGTAGAATCCTTTAAGAATGCATTTTGTGGAGAGATTGGGATATATTATAATATATTTAATATATATAAGTGTTCAGAGAAACACCGATCTTAAGTTTGAATGGATTACAATTGCACAAAGGGGCTGCAGAAGATACTGTGACAGCCTGGAAGGAGTGTGAATGCTGAAGTCAGCTTGGTAGCAAGATGTTAAAGTCGTACAGGAAGCTGTAGAGAGTAACTTATTTATGCCTGCTAGTGTGCATACCAATAGGCTGACTGAGAAAAGGGAAGGAAGTAATAACAATAAGAGACTCAGAAGACTAATAGTGGAATCAGGGCTGTTATACTGAATATAAACATCCTGGCTTGGCTAGCCTATTTGCTATGACTGAACAAATTATTAAACAAATGACTATGGAGCCCAGGTAAAACTCCCAAAAATAGAGACCATATTTAAGGTGTGTAGAAGTCTGATATGTTTGAGAGAGTCTCCACCAGGGACGTCTGGGGGGTTGGAAGTGGAGGAATGAGTAGGGCCGCAAACAGCATATGGACACATATGATAAGGATCAGCGATGGCTGTAAATAAAGAGCTTTAGAGGAAGGAAGGGGGAGAGATGAAGACTAGTCCAGGGCCTACAGTGCTATGATATGGACATCCACTGATGATATAAGACAGAAGGAGGACAAAGGAAGAAGACTGTAGAGAATAAGGAGAGCGGTAGAGAGGGAAAAATAGGGGTGGGAGTAAGTAGTTGCGATTTTTCCAGACTTCCAGGAAGAAACAACTTTAGAACAGAAGAGTAGACATCGGGGCTGCAAGAGCTAGCAGTTAGAGAAATAGAGGACGAAGAGCAACATGTTCAGGAAGGATCAAAAAGGCAACTTGCAACCCTGCTTGGAGGAGGGTCCTGTAGGGCTTTAAACTGATGAGCATAAGGACGGGAGCCCAACATCGTGTGGGGGATGTGCAAGGAGGGAGAATGAAAGTCTCTTTTATTTAAGGTCTGTCTCTAGCAATAGGAAGCTCTATGTGCGTAAAAGAAATACAGTACAAGCAGATCAGATATTTACGAGTTGGAGGGCAGAGGTATCTGAGATTAGGAATTTGACTTCCTCCGGAGTTTCTCTCCACAATACAATGTAATGGAGCTCATTCAGTATGAGTCTTTCAAGGTACCATAGCACTCTGGGACTGATAGACATCAGTCTCAGTGATTTGAATCAGAAGTGTCACATACATGGGATTTGATCCACCATCTCTCAGGCATCTCTCTGCCTCCTAAAGCTCTACGGATGGAAGAAAAAATCACACATGTGACTCACCAGTATTACAATGTCTTTCAAACTCCAGAGGGTCACATCACCAGAACTGCTCACACCAACTGAGACCTGCTACTTTGTTAACCTCTAAATCCCTCCTCAAAATTCCACAGCAGCATCAGTCTCAGTGATCCGAGTCACAGCACCAATACTACATGTACGGCGTGTCCTCAGCTGGAATTCCATTCACCTTCTCTCAGGCATGTGATTTGCCTGCCTGTGTGCTGTGTGGCTCCAGGAGGCTGGGAGATGGCAAACTGAAACTTGACCAGATACGAATCACATGTGAGATAGTACTGTCTGCACTGCTTAAGAAAGATGGCAGAACATTTCATGATTTAGTAAATAGAATTTAATTAAAAGCTTTAGCCCAGATTTGTTTTTATCCATTTTCTATGTGATTCTTCAGGGTCGTGGGAGATCTAGAGCCTCTCAAGGCAAGCAATGGAGGGCACGGTACACCCTGGACAGGACCCCAGTCCACGGCAGGCTTTGTTATATATGATATTATACAGTATATTTTTCTGTGGTTAGTACTTCTAAAAAAATAGAATAAAACTTTAAGCTCACTTCGTCAAAATGTTTGAATATACAGTACAGTAGCACATCATAATATTTAAAACTCACAGGCTGAAAAAATATCTGTGGGAAAAAAGGAACTAAAAATTCCATTCACCCACTTGGGATAAATGAAAAAAGCATTTTATATTTTTACATACACAATTTTGTTACCTTCTTTTGTTCATGCTGATACAGTGAAAGTTGCCCTAAAAAAATCTGCCTACGCAACACCTGCCACTTTAATATCTATTCATGCATGGACTTATTTAGTCAGTTTTTTTCTTTCTTCACTTTTTTGAATGCTATGACCTTTTGTTACCACCACTTTGTTCTAATTATACTGTAAATGCAATAGTTAGCTATATCCACTGACATAACTACCTAATACAAATATCAAGAAGTTAGGAAAATTAAAGATGCTATTTTTAATGTCATTTACATTCTGACCTTCTTATACAGTACTTCTGAAATATTGATTAATCATATTTGATCCATGTCTTTGTATATCGGGATATTTTTCATTTGCAAATTTTACAGTTAGTAAAGAAAAGTCAAGACATATGGCAAAAGTTACTGTATTTTAGATAGTTTTGCAAATCAATGGCCATATCACAGAAAATAAGAGTGTTTCTCCAAATGTTAGGGTCACATTAATTAAGTAAAATCCTAAGTCCCTGATACAGACACCACTGTTTATCCTTATACAGTATACAGTACTGTATTCTCCTTTCTGAAGAAAATCCAGATGAATAAATAATTATTTTCAGAAATTTACAGTATGGTAGATATTTTATTGTCCTTAAGATACCGTCCCTTGTTTTTATTATTTTGTACAGTTATTTAGAGTACTAATCACCATGTATTTACCTGTAATTGAAGCTATGGGCTTCATAAAAAAAACGTAATGTTTGAAGATATTGTGTTTCAGTATCTGTACGTATTTAAATGTGTAAACCAGTTAAGATATAGCTCATTTCTGAATCTAAAAATACTGTGCTTTTTAGTAGTATAAATGATGTACTGTATTGCAAGGCTGAATTAGAACTATTAAAACTAGGCTGAACTATATAAAGCATAAACGATTACATGAAATATTCATCAATATAACTTAATATAATTTTAAAAGCCATAGATCCATTCAAGGTTGTTTGTTGAAATGATTGGGAAATTACATCTCTTTTTTACTTGTATAGATAAGATAAGATACAATTTCTTGCATTAGGAAATTGTCTCTTCCACATACCCCAGCTTGCTCTCCATGAGACACAGACACAGAGACAGAGAGAAGCTTGAGGTCAGAGCGCAATGTCACCCATTGTACAGCACCCCTGGAGCAGTTGGAGTTAAGGGCCTTGCTCAGGGGCCCAATGGAGTAGGATTCCTCGGCCAGCTATGGGATTTGAACTGGCAACCTTTCAGCCACAAGCACAGCCACAGAGCCATCACACTGCCCATAATTCACAAAACCCAGGACTAAAGCCTTCAAGAAGTCCTGTGATACCATAGCTATGCAAACTGGTGAGAAAATGACAGTGAGAATAACTAAGTGGAGCTTGTCACAAGAGAATCCCATGCTACACTCCCAGTTTGTTCAGAAAGGTAAGATCTGAAGAAAGGGTGTGCTGGGTGCACATCAACCTTTTCACTAGGTTTTGGAATGGAAATAAAGATCTATGTACTAAAGTAGATTGCAAATACTTCTACAAATTAGAACATTTGAAAAAGATGCACAAGCAGAGATCTATTATCAGTTTCCCTGTACTACTGAAGAAAGTTACATATGAATCATATACAGTAACAGGATATAGTATAAATACAGTACAGACAGCAATCTGGTGCAAAAACAAGCTGGGCAGAAATGCAGGATCAGGCACAATAAAGCTACACAGTATCTAATGGAGCCCGCTTCAAGCATGTGTGAATTATATCCTTGGTATATTTATCTCTGTATCTGGAAGCGAGCAGTGTGCCACAGAGGCAATATTAAGGAGAGGAAGATATATAATATACTACTGTATATATATCCTAGATAGAGATTTTGCAACATTATTCTTTCATTTGCATTTCAAGAAAAATATTTTTCCAAGAGCCAAGCTTTTGCTTCTCCTTAAAATCTGAAAGTTCATTAATTATACAGATACTGTAGGCTCAGCTTTTAGAAAAAAATACAGTATTTAAATCAGCATAATTGTTTACTTGGATTTTAATGATGCTCTCTCCTTTATACAGTATGATATGAGTGTGCGCAAATTAATTAATTATATGACAGCCAATTAGTCAGAGTTTTCAGAGTTCTGTCCAATAAATCTCATTAACACAGTAGCATGAAATATAGGACTGTACAGTATCCAGACAGCAAAAAAGTCTCAAGGTCATCAAGTATCCTGTTCAATGAACTATTGAAAAAGGAAAACTTTATTCTTTGTTCACTGGATTGTATCAGTTTGTGACTTTACAGTGTACATGGAAAACAAAGTACCAGCACATTTTGAAATAGTGCGTTCTGTAGCTTTGGATTTCTCAAAATATGCCTGATCGGTTTTAACTTAAAGTTAGTTTTTGCTTATTAAAACATATAAAAGCTATGGAAAATGTAATTTTCTGTTCTAAGAAATTTATGCAAAAAGCTTTCACAAAATTGTATGTACTCTTGAAACATACAATACCTAAAGATCACACCCAGAAAAACAGCTTTTATATGCTGTAATGTAATGTTTCCTGCCCTTTTCTGTGTTTTTTTCTTTATTGCATGCAGTGAAAGTTCTATTATTAAATCTGGTCTTGGAAACATAAAGCCTTAAAGAAGCCTAAAAGGAGCAGCTTAACTGCAATATGGACAAACCTATCAAGAAGCCATGCAAAGCAGATTTGATGACATCTGTTCTCGGGGAAAGGGATGTAATGGAAATCTCAGGCATGAGTGAGCAATTCATATTTTCTTCCTCTCCTGCCCGTTGTGCATCATTTAACCACTTATTTGTAAAACCTGTAAATAATATTGTATTATGTTCTAGGAATATTGGATTCATGAAGTAAAAAGACAATAAAAATCTCCTAGCTTGTCCTTTTTGCCTCACAATCAATACAAAATGTTGTGCTGGTGATGCTTGAAATCACGTCTTCACATACTTTTTCAGAGTTTTTTTTGTTCAGATTCAACATGTGCAAGCTACTTTTTACAGAGTATCAGTGTTGTGTGAACACTGGAGCACAATAAATCATAATGCTGATGCTCACTCGGACTACTGTTAAAACTGCTATTCTGGCTTAAAATCTGAGACTTCATGGTTGCACTGTCAGAACTATGTTTAACACTATTGTACCACAGGACATCTTTTTCTTGAAATATGTGAGATACAGTAAATGCTTCTATCTACTGTACAAACCCAATAAGATGATCAGACTCTCAATCTACAATCTCTGGGTAGCCCTTATTAAGCTGTTGTAGTTTTAGTAAAACAAATACCAAATTTGAAATCTGAAATGTGATATGGTAGCTCTTAAAACATAACAATAATGAGGAACTTGTATTCCAAAAGTAAATATTGCTTCTTATTAGAAGATACTGTACATATTATGTACTGTGTATTATTTTGGTTTTGTTTTAAATTTATGTAAATATGAGCTATTTTTTTCTTTAAGGTACAAACACTTATTTTCTATTATTATTATTGTTCTTTTTTCTTGCACAAGTTCAATGGTAAATATTGCCTTCAATACACATGTAATCCAAATGGACACGCAAAAGCAACACATTTAAATGTTATTTACTACACAGAACAATTTTTATTTTTCTTACATATTGGATTGTAATTATCTAAAAACCCTTTTCAGGGCTAAAACTTCATAACTCATTGTTCCATTATCAAATTGTTCTGTAACGTCACCCTCATAAAGTGGAGGAATGTACCACCCATTTCGAAAATGGATCCTTTTTAATTCTCACATTTCTTTTGAATAGAACTAAAACTACAAAACACAACAGGCTCATATAAGATGTGCAAATTACTTAAAAAATCTATCTGTAGAGTCTTTCACAATCCATAATACACACTGTTTTTTTTTTAAATCTTCAAGGATATTTCGACATGTTACTAGTAAATAGTACTGCTAATACTGCATTTTTTCCACCAGTATAGATCAGTTTTGAAAACATTTGTTCAGGAAGAAATTAGAAAGCAGCACTATAATTTTCTCCTTTGATGTAACAGTATATTGTAAGCATCTGTGATTTTCAAGTGCAAAATGTCTAAAACAGCCATTACTATAAAAATGGATATTTTGTCACAGTAGGTGGAAAAACAGCTTAAAATGTTCATTTAAGCCTTATAAAAGAATCCTGCTAATTCACTGCATTATTACTGATTACATTGTGTGTGGCAGGGATCACTTATTGAATACTCAGGCCAGCTTCACATAAGTAATTCCAAACAGAACTTTAATATAACAGATTTTTAAGTGCTGTGTTTTATGATTTTTCTTTGGAAATTCCCATAAGAAAATTATTTTAAAATATGTTGATTATGAAATCATTAAATATGTCATTTCTATAGTCTTTATGCAGTTTTCATAAAGTGGTTCATAAGGATTGTCTATCTGGACACAACAGACTACAAAGAACAAAAGTGTATTGTCTTAGAATATCAGATATCTGGATTATGTTCTTTAATGTTATTTTCAAAACTATACTGAGTAGCAAAAGAAACACATTACATATAATAGAAGAAACTTGTCAGAATAATGGAAAAATCATATTTGTAGTAGGTACACTTGCATTTTATTACATAAACGTAACATACATTATATACTGTAAGAAATTAATTATACTGGGAAACACGTTGCAATAGTTGTCTTCATTCATCCTCATTGCACTTGTTATTTGTCTGTTCAGTGGTCTCTGAGCCCTAGAAACCATGCTTAATCCCTGCTAATTCCAGAAAGAACAAATGAGGCTCATGTGTCACAAGTGAGGCACGTCCAAGAAATGATAGTGTACATGCCTCGAAAAAGATTTTGCCATTATCAATGACAAAACTCACAATTGCATCTCTTAAGAAAGCCCTTGTTACATAAGCAGCATGAGGCTACTCACACCAGAAGAAGGCTCCACAGCCAGAACGTTGTGTTTCTTGTCTTCTCTTTTCAGCATGGAATAAACTCTACTTGTTGCTTTGCAGCCTACACATACTGACACAGCTATCTACAGTATGTGAACTACTATGAGGCTACTGTATACAGTATGTTATCTTGTTGGAATGTTACCACATCAAGTGGAGATCTGTAGCAACTAGTCACACTATCTGGACCTTCAAATTTGATCAAAGTTGGACCTTCACATCAATCTTGGCAAAGCATTATCACTTGTGGTCTTCAATATCATGGCCTAACATTGACAGAATGAGTTTGGCTGTAATGTATTGCCAGTTTAGAAATTGCTTGCTGTCAAAATCTCCAGACAGCGATCTGATTGAATCCAGGTTCCAGTATGACATGGCATGGAGGCATTGTTCTCTTGATAAGTGGGTATTATCTGCTTCTTCCTGTGTTTTTCGTTCTCGATTTCCATCATGCTTGGGATTCAACAGGTTAAATCCCCCAATCACCGATGTCCAATCAGCTCGCTCACTAATCAGGTGATTTAGTGAAAATACAACACACAAAGTCACTAAATTACTGTATATTATGGTCAGGCATGAATGATCAATAAATCAAAATGATGCCATAACATTAAATCAGTGTTTTTGTTGTTGTTTTTTTCAAAAAGCATTTGTACATAGAGTAATATTTTTCTTCCAATATTCAACATCTATTGACTTACCATACGGTTTCACGTGAGCAATAGAAATGTCTTTAAAATTTACCTGTCACAAGAACACTCACTTCAAAAGTTTATCATTTGTATGTGTACAGTACTGAGTGTCTCATATGACAGTTGCAGTGCCTGACAGGACACTAGCACAATTTTGTCTCCATTTTCTTTATTTCAGCACTGCTGAAGCACTTGTGAAGCAAGGAAAACAAGAGTGTCAAAAAGACATCAATATGAGTTTCTTCACATATGAACACTCCAACACTCTCACTTTTCCTTCACAACTAAATTGCCAGACTCCAAATTTATAGTTTGCATATTGATATTTTGATATGAAAGACTGAAATGTGTATAATGTCCATCAATCACATAAGCATCAATGTCATAATGAAATTCATAATCAAATGATGTAAGATTGTAAGATTTGCTGAAGTAGTGAGAAATCTAAAGCTTTAAAAAATGGCTCTCATATTAAAAGCTGTTTGTTATTATTAACTAAATATTTTAGAAAATTGTTCCTTGCACACCAAAATCACTAGTTTTATCAATATTAAAGGAGAAGCATTTAAAAAATGCAATGTTAGCTACATCATAAATCTTTTAACAAACCCAGCATAGAAAAAGCAGAGTAGATTATTTAAGGCACCCATGAGATGTAGAGGTACAGTACATTCAGAACACGTTGCTAGGAAACGTTACTGCTGTGTGAGTCAATGAGCAATACATTACTCCTCAGCTGCTACAATGAAACAGACAGCTTAGAATCCTAGGAATAATCTTACCCTGCATGGTCATTGCAATTATGCTAATTAATAACATCTACAGTGTCACTAAGCAAAAAGCTGTATTCTAGTTGCAAAATGATACCTCCCTTTTTAATCTAAAGTATTATGTTCCGAGTATTTGAAATAGGTTGCGTATTAACTTATAGTTGATGCTTATAATAAATTGTTCAACTCATTAGAATAGCAGAGAAACAATGTGAAATGTTATGGTTTAATCGCTCGTGAAAGACCGCAGACTTTCACAATTTTTACATCTCATATCCTTCACAAGAGTGCAATCAGTACTATATTGTAGTAATTAAAATAAGTCAGAGTAATATTTCCACATTATTGGAACATTGTGGAAGTAGTTTTTTTAAATTTTGTGTTACAAATCATGTAGTTTCATGCCACTCTAGTTTAGCACTTTAATAAGCATAAATCTGCAAACAAATTAGATATATGATTAACAAAAAAATTAAATTAAAAAAAAGCTACTGGTATACCAGATCCTTCACTCAAGGCTTCAAACAGAGTCTTCCTTTTGTACTGTTGTTCTGCATAATAATCTGTATGAGATATAATTAATACATTGATCTAACCAAGATTGTTCATTCATATGGAAAAACAAGTATGTATTAGAGTTTTACACTGAGCTCAGTGATGTGGCCTCTCTTTAACCCAGTGGATCTTTACAAATCTGAAAGACATCCTACCTTGATAACAAGATGTAAGGTTTGTCGTCTGACTGTGCCAGGTGACCTCACAAAACTCCCTGTGGGAGTAAAACTGATGTTGCTGCAGAAATTCTAGAATGATTAATCTTTTAGTTTCTTGCACAATTAATCTAATAACATCCCTTAATAGTTATTATAGTGGAAACACAAATGAGCCATAAGCCATGATGTATCTTAATAGTGTCAAATTTGCGTTTTTACAGCTCCAGAGACAACCCTGTTACTGTTAATTGTGTTATTGTAGTTTAACATGTTTACGCAAAACAATGCTTTATAAGCCTCACTTTGAGACTTCAGTCTTTGTATAGGTTCAATATTTAAATAGAAATAGTTTTGTCTGATTTCTTTTTCTTATTTGTTGTAGAATTAAATGAGTCATAGGCCTATGTGATGTTACTATTAAATAGTAATAGTATTATTATTACTAGGATCTATAAATGTTTTTTTAATGAACCATTAGTTCATGATATTATCATTTATTTAAGAGATAAACAGAGAGGCCACTGTTATTGTCTTAATCAAATTTTGGTAATGTACTGTACAATACTGTACATTAACTGCATAATTGTCATTTGATTCATCATGTCTTGATAAGGCCAATTTTTAAATTACCTGGTAAAAAAGGTGAAACCTTTGTCATAAGCATTGATTAAAATTAAAGTTCTTTGCCACTTTTTGAAAATTTAAATGAAGTCACGAGAGATGTTGGGTTGCAAAATGTTTAAAGGACTTTTTTTGTAGCAATGAAATGCAGGATGTGATTGTAATAAAGGATGACACTGAATAGTAAATGGAGAAATTAATGTTAAAAATTGGGTGAATAAAAGAGCATGTTTCATAAAAACTGATACATGTAACTGTTTTCCAAATTATTGTAAATCAGTGTGTCACGATCGCAAACCCCTCCTCTTAAGGGCGCTCCAGCCTTTCCTTGTTTGGCTCATTCCCCGCACCTGTTCCTCGTTCCAGCCCCTTTTCAGTTCCCCGTTAAAAGCCAGACGCTGACGCTAATCTGGGTTCTGCATTGGTTTCTGCATCATGCGAGCCCGGGACCTGGATGGGCCTGGCTGCATTATGGTTCCTGTTCCTGTTCCCGACCCGGTTCTGGTTTTAATCGTCTGTCCCGGATGGATCGCCCAGCCTTGGACATTTGCCCTGTTTTTGGATTTCACGTTTGTTTCATCCCTGGATCGTTTGCTTCGGCCACACCTTCCCCGACCACCAGCATTCCTTGGACACGCCTCCCTGTTTTTATTCCTGTATCCTGCATGCCTTTTTTCCCAGTGTTTCCTCACTCAACCCCGGATCGTGTCGTCTGCATAGGGTCCGGAAAGAACGCTTCGTGACACAGTGTGGTTACAAGGTGTGGTATGGTTAAAATGGAAAAGAATAATGGAAAAAGTACAGTATATATAAAGGAAAAAATGTTTCCATATATATTCAATCCTTTGATGTATTTTTGTAACTCTAATAAAACTAAATGTGATAAAACTATTATAGTGGGTAAATTGAAATATAATTTTTGAAATAGTAAAAAGAAGAATTTCAAGCAGCTTTAGTTATTTTTTCATATTCTGTGCTGTAAAGCTGTGACTGCTGGATATCTTCTTCTGTCAACAACTCCACACAAAGAACCATTTGTGAAAAAAACATTACTAGCTCATAAAATAAAGCCCTCTAAAGATTTATCTCCTGTGAAAAGTCAGCTACAGTATGCTGCTTGGGGGATATTTGCCAATAAAAAAGGAAACATATTGTATCCTCTGACATCAATCTAAAGATAATATCATAATTTTACATTTAACTTTCACAGAGAATGCCATTTTCATATTATGCTCTACTGTTGATTTGTGCATGTTTAAAGAGAAATGGACTAAATACAAATACTGTCTAGTGATAAATGCAGATAAAATGGGCATCATGGTAAACTGTCAGCAAACACAATTTGCTTGATCTGCTTCACTTCAACAGATATCCTTAGTCTGCACAACTTTAATATACAAATGTCAAATAGGAGAATTAGTAGCATTTACAGTATATTCCCAGTAACACTGAACCAATGTATTGGTTCAAAGAAACTATCTCAAAAAGACATTAGACATTCATCTGAAAGAGAAGTGGTACAATTAGAAATTTTAAGTGCTATTATACAATGTTTCAACATGGACTAAGCAGACTTTTTAGAAAGAAACTATGAATGTATCTTTATATACCATTCCTTTTGTGAATAGATTTACTATTTTTGGCTCGGTTTTACTGGCACGAAATCCCCTCTTCCATGCTCGACAGAATGCCTTGAGAGATTTCAGAATCGTTGGGCTGATGCACTGATGAATCCCCAGGGCAAGCCCCTCCATTCATCCTGAATGATTATCTTCAATTTTGTTTTCTCTTGACAATGAGAGACTGCAGAACTCAAACTCATCCTGAGAGTTTCCCAGGCTTCAGGAGTTAATGGCAGGTTATTTGACAGTCCATCATTAACTATAGAGAAGACTGTGAAGTTGTATCTGACAGGTGACAGTGGCTATTCGTTAGTGCAGAGGAGGTCAAAATTGCGGTGGGTAATTTTCTATGCATTCTGCTACACTGTGCACTATACATAACATCTACAGCTTCATATTTTATACATTAGTTATCAGATCATATGTTGGTACATTTGAAATGCAATCACAGCTTTAAAACTGGATTATAAAAGCTATTTTTATCCATCCACCCATATGTGCAGAGCAGCACTTGAAATTTCTCAAGCCTCCACATTGAAATCCTTTGCTGTGAATGAGCCTTTTTGTTTCTCATAACAGTATTGACTTCTTTGTTTACCAACAATATAAACCAATTAAAATTTCACTTCTTTGTCATTAAAATTTACTTCTCTACTTAATAAAGGCTCACACCATCCACAATAGTGATTCCCAGGAGAACTTTGCAGAGGTTAGTGATTTTCCATAAAGATCCAAGTTGGTAGGGCTGTAAACTGCACAGAGCAAGTTAATTCATGCTCCCTGGTGTATTTTCCTGAATGATGCTGCAGTGCATTGTGGAATTAAGCCTATTAACATCATCCATTTTTAACAAATTAAAATGAGGAGACTGTACTGTATGTACTAAAGGATTAACTCAAAGTGACCTATGAAAAACCACCTGTCAAGGGGGTGAAAATGTGTTGGAACAAGAATGATCAAAGATCATTAAAATATCTTTCTGTGCGACTTAATAGTTTCAGTTCATTGATCAAATAGAATCTTTAGTATGTTCAAATGAAAAATATCTGTTCATGTGATGTTAGAATTAAGCTCTAGAGCTTTTTTTTTCTGATTTGTGTAACAATATACTGTATAATACAAAATATTTGACAGCATTAGTTTTAGAGGATTTGGAAAAAGCAACCATTTTCCAAACTGGGGGATTCCTTAATGGTAAATATACAGTATCTCTCTCTCTCTCTCTCTCTCTCTCTCTCTATGTGTGTATTCTCTTTTTCTATGCTTATCTCAATCATTAAGGTATGCTATGTATATATAATATACAATATATATAATGTAAATGCATAAAATGTAATTTTAAAGAATCTAAATATTTTTCACCTATTTCTGAGTGGTATTAAATGCATATACTTTATACTCATATACTTGAAATAAAGAAACAGACAAGGCTATTGAAACATCTGAAACATGTTCATCTGCGTTTTATCATTTTTCTTGATCATCATTATTGGTTACTATAATCTAGACAGATGTCACATTTGTACAATGACAACATTCCAAGATTTGTTTGTACTTTTATTAATGTCTATCAGAGACAAACCCTTTATGGCATCACTTCACAGAAGCCAATTTGGACAGAAATACATTTAGACATTAAACGAATTGAACATGATTACATCATAATAATCCATACTATTAAAAAATAAAGCACAATGCTTTCTACTCCCTCTGCTGTTCATCCTGAGATGTATATAAAAAAACAGACACAAGAACCACATTTGCCTATATTTCTTAATCTTCATATAGCATGATAAGACAAATTAATCTGAAATCAAATGTTCAAGTGGCTGTTTTAAATTACTGAAATAAGGCAAAATGTGGAGGTTAAGACCAGCACGGGATCAGACCACCTTTAACCGTTTAGTTTGTGAATATTGTACGTCAGCTGATACTAAGAAAATACTTTTTGTTTTTCAGAAAGTCACCCTGAAGGGGGTTTGATATTCCTTATTGTAATCTAAATCAACTTTACTTTTATATTATATTAGTATCTTGAAATAAGTATCAAAACAGCAGTTTTCTATTTCAGCATCATACAGCAATGAGTTGTGGATACCTGTAATTAAATATTATACAGAAAAATAGTTTTCTTTTTTTGTAGAAGGTTTTTTTTTAATAAGTCATAAAGTAATAAAAAAATATCTTACTTCATCTTTAGTTTAAATTGATTTCACAAGTGACCTGCTGTGGACATTCTTAAAGTACTAAGAGAGATAATTTGTACATTAATCTTAATAGTCAGCATAAATTGTTGTTTTTCAAACCTTCTTAAATTTGATTTATTATTAATATGCTCAGAAATGGTTTAAGTGTAGCTATAGTTACAGTATCTTTCTTGTCCATGGTGACTCTGTAGGCAAAGGAAATTCTTTTTGATTTTTCTTTTACTCAACATTGTATAACAACATCAAGGGATGAGTTACATCATTCATATTTCTTTGACATTAATTTATGCTTTGCTGTCTGGTTTTGTGATGTTGTTTTTTAAGCAAAAGACATATTAAATAAAAGGAAAAGACTCTTGGAAGAAATAGTTCTAATTGGAATGTATACATTAGAAACAAACCGTATTGTTACAGTATGTTGCACATCTGACATACTGAGTTGAAAGAAAAATGTAGTTCTGGGAAGAAAATGTTTCTGTGATCCACCATAGGGTTCATTAATTTTATTCATGATTAAGAAGCTCTATGCACTGGACAGTAGCAGTCGATGCAAAAAGCAAAGGAAATAGCTGGAGTATGGCGGGGCTGGTTTGTGTCATAACAGAAGACAAGAAAGCCTGCAGAGGTCATTTAAGTGTATTGGAGACCACCTTTGATATGACATGTCTACTGTCTGATGTGTATGAGGCTTGGACTGACACAGATCTCTCACAGGTGCTTGGGGGAGAGCTGTGTGATGATGTTTTGAATCCTGAAAGTACCCTGTGAAGGTCAGTGGTCAGGGGAACTGCTGTTGAATACAATGACCCAACCAGTCTCAGAAGTGTTCAGTTAGGTTTTTATCTGCCAATCCTGAAGTCCAATCCATCTTTTGAATTATTGCAAAAAATGTTTGTGTCACCCTGATTGTGTGGGGTAGGGAAAAGCAGTCATGTGTTTGGAAATGACTTTTATGTGTTTAACAAGTTGCAATTATAATGAAAGGTGGACTTGTCACAAGATGTTGTCACATAGCAGTTGGGTATTGAGAACCCAACACCATTACTTCCCTTCCACTAAGTGTACTACTTGTCCTGGTTTTACAGTCCTACCAACAACATTTACTATAGTTCTGATCAATTAAAACAAATGTCACAGTCCTGTTTTGCTGTGGTGAGACAAGGTGCTACAAAGATGAGCACAATCACTGACATTACCGCTCGTTCTAATGCAGTATAAAAAGAAGAAACGGGTGCTAGCTGGACTTTGAAATAATGTGGAACCAATTGCTGTGACATTCCGGCATTTATCATCCCAAATACACCTCCTCTCTTTCGTCTGTCATGGCATCTTGAAGTTGAATGACAGAACTCATTATGCATTGTTTTCATAAGGCTGGTTTGTACATAATGTACTGTATATGCATCAAGATATGCTCACCCAGAATGACATTTCATGAATTTTGTACATTTGATATTAATTCAGAGTAATATTTGGCCTCAAGTGAATTGAGCATTTTTATTCCCTTCAAAGGATGCCTTCCAGTATACAGTATTTCATGAGATATTGAAGAGTCCTTCTAGAAGTTATTAGCAGCAGTTATTGTAAGTCAAATGCCCTTTAAGCATCAATGTTTATTTTTACTTTACACAAAAAGTTGCTTTCATTAATCAGCTTTCATAAGTAAGCATCTTATCCATGCATACCAATTAATAATTGTTATCACATAGAAAATAAATGGGCAACAAAACATTGTAAATCAAAAATCAAATGCCCTTTAAGCATCAATGTTTATTTTTACTTTACATAAAAAGTTGCTTTCATTAATTGGAAAAAGGTATCTGAAGCAGCAGAGAGAACGTCTGTATTGTTTTAGATTCCATGTAAGAAATATATACATTAAGAAATAACATAATAAACATAAATAAGGTTTCATATAAGCAAACATAATATCTTGAGGTTTAGTTTGTACAATTTACTTCTAATATTCACTGAGGGATAAATGTATTAAACTAAAAACTAAAAAAAAACATTGAAAGTATTCACAATGTTGAAAAAGTAGTTTTAGTGATGTAAAAGCTCAATGAAACATCATTTTCAACTTTGTTGACTTACAACAACTGATTTAAGTTTTCACATTGTTTCTTTAATGACAAATTCTGTACCCTTAAAAAGTCATTTTTAGTTTGTGTCCTTGAGAAACTTGTAAGATCAAATTCCCAGGAGCAATCTATGATAACTGATTACTTGAATGACTGTGGAGAATAAAGAAAATAAGCCATAAGATATCTAATATCATCTGAACTGACAATTTTAGTTTGATTCCATAAGCAAATATGAATTTAACAACACATGAACACCATAAATATGCTGCTTTTTCTGAGGTACATCCACAATCAAGAATGATTTTAGGTTTGCACAATTGTTTGCCAGATTGACTGTGTGTAGATTTAGTGTTTTCTGAAATCACTATTATAATTAAATAATTGAACATATTCTGTTGTATTTTTTCTTATTTTCTTCTTTTTATTACTTATGATCCACAGGGGCATAAACATCACACTGAGGAGTAAAGGCAAAACTGGGAGGCAGATGAGTCTGGAAGATGGCAGTTGATTTCTAAAAAGCAGTAGTGTGCCTACAAGTATGAAATGTTGTATTACTAAATATATTATCGTAGGACAATACATGTGAAAACAATCACAATTGCTGCTTTTCACTGTTCAACATACCTTATTGTACTATATAAATAGGACAGGAAAATATCTGAGAATAAATTAAATTAAATCAGAAATGTAGCACGCATGAAAGTGAATTTTTATTTTCCACCCATTCATTTTCGTACCAATTCGTGGTTACAAAGGAGCCAGAGCCTATCATGGCAAGCATTGGGCACAAGACAGGGAACACCCTGGATGGGGTGCCAGTCCATTGAAGAGCACACACAGACACAGCAACAGACACTCAAACTTGGGCCAAATTAACCTACTGTTCCAGTATGTCTTTGGACTCTGGGAGGAAACAAGAGCACCTGGAGGAAACCCATGCAAAAACAGGGAGGACATACAAAGTCCCTGCTGACACATCATAGCCAGAATTGAACCCAGTGTCGCAAGGCAGCACTGCTAATCACCGGGCTGTCTTTTTTATTTTATGATAAAATTATATTTGATATACAGTTAAATTTACTTGTTAAATGTAGACATAATATGTGGATCCATTCTATGGTCATGTACGGTAAATAGACTGTACATTTTTATTATATTATATTACTTATACTAACATTACCTTTAACCCCAGAATTTTATTATGGGTAATGGGCAGCATTTTTAGCTACAGGAATTATATTAATGACATGCCTTTTCAAAATGTTCCAGAAACCCAGACGACACATCCTTGTGATTCTAAAAATAGGACTTCAGTTCCAGTGAACATCTAATTGTGTGGAAATATTTCTTTTAAGCCTAGGGAAGGAGGGAGGAGGGAGGAGGGAGGAGGGAGGAGGTATTTGAATGAATTTGGTTGATTGGACACTCAAACTTTGAAAATACATGTAAGTTTTTCCATGAAGTGATTATCTAATAAGGAGCCATAAAAAAAAACGTCACCAGTTGAGTACCTTGGCATAAACCCCTATTCTAGGGTGCTCTTAGATGGAAGCAGAACATTGATTAGGAAAGCATGATGCTATGTTATTACATCATTTAAACATTACTCTTTTGCAATATGTAATGAATTAATCATCAGGCTTCATCTATGAATTTGTATAAATCTTACTATTGGAGATGATGAACAAAGAACTTTATTGAAATAAAAATGTAGATGTACTTTCTCTCATTTAAAATTCAGACTGAACTTAAACTTTATCTTTGAGGTTTTAAATTTTAATATATAAGATGATTGCAATATTTAAGATAAAGTCAGGCTAAAGTAATGACATGGTCCTTATTAAATATTAAATGACACCCCCATCGTTATTACAAAGCACACTTTGTATTAACTACATACTGTAACTCTTCATTTACTGCAGGCCACTCTTTCATTTCAATACTTTTTTTTAATCGGCACAAAACCATGAAGACAAAAATTTAGACTGTGATATTAGAACTGTAAAGAAGATGAATGTTATTAACCATGCTGATAAAAAAATGAGGCTGGGTAATTATTAAGAATTAGTTATAATTATTTGCATTTATACAATGGTTTTATTTCAAGAAAATTCTAGACATAGAAAAGTATTCATCTGGATGACATGCAGCAGCCATTAAGTGCCATTTGCCCCACTACCGTATATCTCTGTCAGAACATACAGTACTACTCCATTATTGAACTTAAACTATTTACTGTACATATACCACACTAAACAATTCTGAATTTAGCCAGGACACCAGGCTTAACAGCCTGATCAGTTCCTCCTTTGGTGCCAGTGTAGCAATGTAGCAATCTGCACATAAAAGCATAATTTATTACAGTGGTTTAGACGGTGAACAGACCATCCCGATGCTGCTCTGAATGACGGCATGCCTAGCTCCCCCTTTTCACAGATAGTAACACTGGAAAAGACCTCTCTTGGTCCAACCTGTTTGGTTAGTCCACCCAAACTGTCTTCTTACTTACCAGCAGGCTGGTAGGGCTGTGATTGACGCTGTTGATCATAATATGTCTAGATAATGATGTCTTACATTACCTGTCAGTTTTCTATCCTGGTCCAAAGTATCACAACTGATCTTACTCCAAGATTTTGTGTCTTAATGTCACGAAGACTATGAGGGTCCAAACAGTGGTTACAGGTTGCAACTGATGTCTTGATTTTTTTGTGACAATGTCTGAATCTCCTGTTTTGAGAGTGTCTCATCAGCATCAACCTCTGCCACGTTTTATACTCCCAATTTGGCTGCCCCCCCCCCACTCTTTCACTCCCCTATGCTTATAAACGAAGCCATGGAGCTTTAATGACCAAGTAGTTCAATGACCACATTTAACATTATATCCAAAGGATAACACATCCTACAGCACACTTCTCCATTTTAAAAACTGGGATATTGGTTTGAAAATTTTGCTCCAGAGCAAAAGGGAAGAGTGCCACTCTGTGGTCCATCAACCATCAAGTACACAGCAACCTAGTTTTTCTTTGGTGTTTCCTGTCCCACTACTTACTAGGCCCAGACTTAAACAGGTTCTGAAATCCGAGGAGATCATGATTAGAAGGTGGTAATGTTGTTTAAGCTGTTTGTATCATGCTGCATCTTATTCATGCATGCTAATTACTATTTGTTATCACATAGAAAATATTTGGGCAACAAAACAACGTAGAATAAATGTATCATGGAAAGATAATTTTGGGAAGAAAACAGAGCTTACCCAGCAATATTTGTCTATTGTAACATCTTATAGACATAGAAAAAGTCTGTTGAAGTCTTTACAATTTGAGTTTTAACACTTGATGAAGGGTATTTGGAAGAGTCTTCATGTGCTCTGCAAACTGGACATGTGTGCTCTACACCTGTGTGTCTGTTAATTTTACAGTAGCATAACTTTCACCATCACTTTGTTCCATACAGTCACGACTGACCTACAGTTAGTTGAGTCAATGCTTTTATGGTACTTAGTCACTTGCCGAAGAATGCTAGTGCCCCATGTTAAAAAAACCTGCAGGTGATTTTTTGTTCTCTAATATTATTATTATTAATTCATGCTGTATTATTTTTCCTTATTACTGTAATTAATACAGTATTGATTACCTCCCTACCTTAGTAGTTGCTTTGGACATCTAAGATTGTTTTTGCATTTTCCATGAATACTGGCTGAGTAACCCTCTTCAACCAAAGCTTGCAAGTGCAAATCAGCTTATGCATTCTAATTACCAAAGGTCTTTGGTTCATTGCGTAGGTTAATTTACAGTTTCAGGTACAACTTGAAAAAATAGCTTATTGCTGCTATTTAAGCATCTGTCTGAACTAGATGCAGTCCTAGCTTTAAATGCAATTGAGAAATCATATTTATTAAAATATTAATACAAAGAACATTCTATTAATATTTGTAGCAAGAAAATTAAGGTAAACAAATCAGAAACTTTAAAAGTACATTTTGAACTTTAAGTGAACGTTTCTCTCTAGAGTTGTTTTTTTACTTTGTAACAGTTTTCTTAATTTTCATTACGAAACAATGCTGTCAGCTACAGACAAGTACTGAATATACAGGCCTGACTGATCATCGAAAGAGCAGACAGCATAGCAGAAGACAATGATACTGTACCAATGTGAGGATATTCTTCATTATTTTTGTAATTAGCTCTGTATTTTGTCTGAACTGTTCCCAAAAGCACTTGGAAAAGTATCTCCAGTACTGCTCATAAAATATTTATAATTGATTGCTAGTTTCTATTATTATCTATTTGCTTCACAGGCGCCCCTATCCAGGTTGCCTTACACATAGGAAATGTATATTACACAAGTAAGTCATGTACAAGAAATCAGGCAACATTCAACAAGACTACAAAATGAAAAATAAGGCCTGATCAAGCTGGAATTGCAACACCAGGCAAAACAAATCAATAACTTTCTAGTTTCTAGTAAATGGGAGATCTGTTGCTCAGTAGTTAGTTTGCCCGTGGCCTTTTTTTAGGCCTTCATGGTCTTCCAATGAATTCATGACCAAAAAGCTAAAAGAAAATCATTAGAAGTAACTGGGAAAAAGTAAAAGAGGTAAGCAAGTGAATTACCTTCCGACACTGTATGTGTATAGTCAAAATTATTTTTTTTCTGAGATTAATTGCTTCTTTTTTACAATGACATTTGAATAACTACCAGCCTCCCCGATAATACGTTTATACTTGTTAGCTATATGCATAAAAACATTTGACTGTAGATGAGAGGTATCATAACTTATTTTTACCAGATTATTCACATTTCATGCTGTATTTGTACTGTATACAGAATGTAATTTTAGTTCATATTTAACTTAAACTAAAATGACAGCGCTCTGGGTGATCTGTACAGTATCCCAATGATTCATTTTGTGTGGCTTGGATCTTCTAACAGCTCAAAATTAGTAGAGTGTGAATATATTAAGAAATTGCCCCAAGAAGAAATAAAATAAAAATATGCCTAGGTAAAACCAACTAAATCAGTGTTACTTGACTGCAAGTACTGTATAATGGTAGCATTAGAAAATACATTTTGTAAAGCATGTTTTTAATACATACCTGTTTATGAGTAGAAAATTATTGTTTTATGAGATTACAAGATGGTGTTTTCATTTCTTCACAGCATTAAAATGCTTGACACCACATTGGGAGAGTTTTAAATTGCTTGAAAGTATGCTGTTTTCACATTCATAAGAAATCCACAGGAACACAAACACAAGAAAACACATGGAGCTCTAAGTTAACTTTTTAAGGAGGCTTTTAAGAAGATAAAGTAAAAGTAAAAGCATAGAGATATTTGAAAAAACAGGTGATTTATGAAGAAGAAAATTATCCAGGAAATAAAAAACTGCTCTCCCATCTCTGCAAGTAATTATATTTCAGTAGGTTGGTCAAATCATAATTCTGACTCAACTAAAGGTCAAATTTGACATCCCCTTAAACGTCTGTTTAAAGACCCCTAAAGTTCAAAAATGAAAATCTAGCAAGAGCCATTTAAGGTTTAGAATCCTCCCTCATCCTATTATTAGCTGTTGTTGCACAACAGAATATAATAAAAATAATTTCACAAGGGATACCACCATCCAGGAATCCAATGGTTCTTCGGAAGAACGTTTTGGCTTTTCCCACTTGGTTAAGAGGAAGCCCCCTGGCTGTAGAAAGAGGAGGATCAAATCCCATATAGAAAGGAGTTAACCGAGGGGTAACTCAATGGTGGAGTAGGGATGCATGAGACAAGAAAAGAGGTGTTCTAGACATACAGGGAGAGAACAAAATAATGGAAACACCAAGCAATACGGTATGTAAATATTTATTAACTAATAAGGAGTTGAGCTACCAACTTCAGTCTTTCTAGAAATACTGTTATACAAGTTTTTTGTGAGATGAAGGAAGTGGAAATCTAATCCACACTCTATGTTCCAGAACTTCCCATAAAGGTTCAATGATTTTCAGATCTGGCAATTGGTGAGGCCATGGAAGGTGTTTGACTTCATCTGGTGTTCATGAGACCCCTCTTGAATCTGTTTTGTATTGTGTATTGGTTGTTATCATCTTGGAATATGGGAACATCTTGAGGAAACAATGTCTGCACCATAGGGTAAAGCCATACCTAAAACGGCTTTGTATTCCTTGGTCTTAATTTTACCATGTGCAGCAATAATTAGACCCAATGACTCCAATGAGATGGTTGCCCATACCATAAAAGATCCACTGCCATTTTTAATAGCCTGGACCAGGCAGTGTGCCTTGAACCGGGTTATGCATTGTTGCACACTGGCCTTGGTTACAAACACTTTCCGAATGGCAGCCATATCATAAATATCAGCTTTGTGAGGCTCATGAGGGGTGTAGGTGCAGTTCTGTGAGAATTTGTGAGACTCTTGTTTAGTAGTTTTCAGGCACTAGCCTGTTAAGTGTCCATCGATCTCTGTTGGTGATCCCTGATGGTGAGCTTCAGCTTGCAACCACTATTTCTCTTTCCTAATGCTGTTTTCACTTGTTTGGTATAAGCCATCGTGATTTTTGACACAGTTCCCCTTGACACAGTAAATGGAAGTTGTTAAGTTCGGAAGGGATAACAACGACAGAACATTGATGCAGTTGTGCCTTTTCACCATCATTACAAAACTGCCTACAGTACATATACTGAACTCATTCGTCTCTAGCATCTCTTTGCATTTGTGTAATGCATCTTTCCACTGATAAATCTCCACCTTTCAGCTACCCCTTGATTCACTCAGTCAGAATGTGGTTCAAGCCTACTCGTCCTATGGCCATGAGGCTACCCGTTAACTAAAAGGGTTAAGTCAAACTTTTCTCACCAGGTATGCCAAACATTCAGTTCCTGGATGTTGTTGTCCCAAGTGAAATCATTTTGCCGTTTCTGTGATTGACGCACTTGGACCATCTATTCTTTCGGTCGAAATCTATTAGATGTAGTGAATGTTTGTTTATGATTGTTGTGTCATACAAATGTGTTTTATTACTGTGGAAGTATCTTCATTCACTTCCTTTTCATCTTCTAACCCTGAGTATATACAGTATATCCATAAAGTTATAAACCTTTCTGTAAAATCTGAAGCATTCTCACTTTATATATTTGAGCTCAAAGCCAACTTCAAGCCACTAGACTACATAATTTGCAAAAATATTAACCTGTTCTTCCGTATCGCGGTCACCTAGGGGCACTCCTGTCTCCCCAGATGACACTTTTTATTTTTAAGATAAATGTTTGTTTGAAACCGCTCCACACATTTTCTCACATGCATGTATTCTCCAATATCACCACAACAAAACCATAAAGTTTGTTTCCACAGACATGACACTATTATGCAATAAACCAATAAATTAATGAACTAGCAGAATCCCAACAAAAACACACGGCAACCCGGCAAGCACAGCATGTCAATATCATACATTTTTACCAACAAAACCGCAAAAGCAAAAACCAGCAAATATATATATATCCCACGTTTTTACCTTATTCTGGAGTATGATATATATCCAAAATAACCCAGACTAGTTTATCTCAAGAGCTAGAGACTAGTAAACCTTATTGATTACGTAGTAAATTTTTGCAGAACAACCGCCAGAAATAAGGCGATTTGATTGGTAAAAACCGCTGTCATTCATTGTATTTTCAGCCATTCAGAGCCCTTAGGGGGTGAGACTTCCTCTAGAAGCTTCAGGCTGCATTTTTAGCTGTCAATCATTGACTCAGAAGGGGTAATCAATCAATGTTTTTATCAGTTTCTTATCAGTGCTCCTTTTTTTCCACACCAGAAGGCAACTCTGAGGTTTTCATTGCATAACAGCAGATAAAGGCTCTCTAGCAGTGTCTAAAGGTTTTTATAGCAATTGCAATGGTTATTATTCTTATTTTCAATATTTTCATGATTTAATTTTTATTAATTTATTACTTTCATTCCAGGTCCAGTCTTCACAAAACATGATGTAGATTTTTTTCTAATTGATCAATTTGTCCCAGATTTTTATCCAAGCTAGTAGTCACCTAGAACAAGGTTTTCAAATCATTCCTAGGCCTTTGACATGCATATAGTTGAAAAATCTGACCTCTGAAGACCAAAAAAACGTTCGCCAGCTGTTTTTTTTTTAAGATGTTTGTCTGCTGAGTGGACACATTAAGAAATATAAGAAATTTGACTATTCACACTCAAAGCCAAGGGGGGTAGCTTCAATTTAAGACCTGAACCAGGCTCCTGCTATGTTCTGCTGTAGAGATATAACAAATGTTTAAGGAGGAGGAAATTCCAGGCGGAAATTGTCTAAATATGTCAATGTTGTTGATTAAAACGGGAAATTATATTATTATCTCACTTCCTAGGTGTCTCTCTTATCTCTTCATGATCAAGAGCAGCTTGGTGAGATTGTATGGGTATCATTATGCCCCCCAAACTTCAGTTAATAGCATCCATTAAGTGAAGAAACACATACTGTAGCTTTGGTCGTGTAATCATTTCACAAATTACATAATTGTTATATGTTGATGTAGATTTATTATAGGCAATTTTCAATAGACTCAGAGACACATTTTTAGTCATGTACTTTGCAGCGTTATGTAATCTGGATGTGAAACAAATTAAGCCACCATCATATTGCTATTGCTTCCATAGTGCTATTCTCTCATGTGAATATACATGTGAATGTTGTAGAGCATAATTAATTTCCTACAGGATATATAACATATTTTTTTCAACTTTATAAAAATGCAAAGATAAGAAAGTATAAAATATCAAATGGGTAGCTGCGTCAGCATGCGTAGGCTGCAAAGGAACAAGTAATAGGTTTATTCCATGCTGAAAAAAAGAAGAAAGAGAACACAACGTTTCGGCGTGGAGCCTTCTTCAGGTGTTGACACCTGAAGAAGGCTCCACGGCCGAAACGTTGTGTTCTCTTTCTTCTTTTTTTCAGCATGGAATAAACCTATTACTTGTTCCTTTAAAATATCAAATGTACAGTGTTTATTAGAATTTATTGTAATTAGAATGTAAATAGAACTCAAAATAGAATTTTCTTATGAAAAAAAAATGAGAAACTTTCATTTCCCCTCACAACATCTGTCTCACTTCACAGTGCAAAATGACTGTAGGAGTTCTTGCTTTTAATGTAATTTTCAAAGTAAAACTCTTTTCCATACACCACATTATTTCTTCCAACACACTACAACCTTCCTAACTTACCTTGAGGGCTTTCTCTGTCTTCGTTCCCCTAATTACTCCATTGTAACCAGACAGTCAAATAGAGCTTGCGTTTTGACATTGCAGCAGGTCTTACAAAAACTGTTTTAATTTGACAATAAATCTGCAAAGAAAGTCATGTCAGAGCTTACTGGCCTTCATTGAACTCCTTGTCTGTTCCTTTCTAAGCAGACTCATCTTTCACCGTAGAAAACATGTTTAATTTAAAATGTAGCTCAAAATTAGCCCAAATAAATACTCAACTTTTTTTGTAATGAGGAACAATGTGAGTGGTAGTGAAAGGATTATTCAGAATTAAAGTGTTTCACCTTTAAATCTCAAAACTAATACCGTAATTCACGTTTAGCAGATTCTGAATAGACACATACAGGTTTAAACTACAATATTGCCGGAATATGTGTCCTGTGTAGTACAGCTTTTTTAACGCAAAATACAAGTAGTACTGGTCTAATGAGAAATAAAATAGTGTACGATATACTTTTACAGATCACTCTGGGAAAATTATTGGATGCCGCATTACCGGTCAGCGTCTAATGAATTATCTACTACAGTATATCAGGATCCAAATACAGACAATCCAGACAACTGAGCACTACCTGTACCACAAAATACACGCATGGGGAAACGCTGATCTCAGCCAGTCAGGGCCATTAACTTCAGAGTACAGACTTGCACCAGACCGTGACACAAATTGGGAATGAGGTAAAAGTAGCAGCCAGAAAGAAAAGAGACTGATCATCAGCCTCCAACCAGGTGTATTTGCTCCAAGCTGGTATTGGGCAGGGTTGACATAAACAAATAAAACTGAATTAAAGACAGAAGAAAAATAAAAAAATAAGTAAATATTACTGTTCCTTAAAATAATTAAATAAAATATGACCTAAATCTACAAATGAAGCAAATCTATAAACTATACACACAGAAGCAGAAAACTAACAGTGGCCATGTTGAGGGAAGTGTCCTCTCACAACCAGAACTTGTTTATACAAAAACCACTGATAAGAATATTGTACAGTACTTTCATTTCGGTTAGATTTTTTTTTTTGCAGTTCTTGTCAACTTTTTTTTCACCATGAAAGTTGGAGCACTAACATTTTGATTAAAAAAATACCTTTAAGTACAGTAAATGTCTATAGATTATTTGTAATTCAGCAAAACAGGACATCTTTTGAAGAGGGTGAATAAGGCACTCTATACAATATTTAAAGCAGTAGGGAGTTTTCATTAACAGTAAAATACACATTTTTCAAGATTTTTCTCAACTTGTATCTTAACATCTTCTGAAGTTTAATCTCAGATCTTTTACATTTGATTTACATTGAATATTTGAAGCAGACTCTATGTTTCTTTAGCACTCCCATTTAAATCTTTAATGTAAAAAACACATACTATACCTGTAGATAAAGCTCGTAAACTGCAATTATAACTCCATGAATATCATTGATTGGTAGGTCACAATTAAAAAAGGTGATCACAATTAAAAATAAATACAATCACAGTTTGGAGTGAGAATGACATTTTTTACATGTGAAAACATAAAATGTGTGTCTCGTTGTCAGTCCCACTAATAGTCTGAAGTCACCACCGAGATTTGATATTATTACTATTACCATTTTAGAACTTCAATTAATTATGATAGAAGTTTGACTTGCTTTCCTTAGCATGTCTAGCGCCACAATAATTCTTGAAAATGACCACATTGCCACTTGGTGGCCAACAGTTTGTATTACATGTATATAAAGAAACGAACAAAAACACTAACAACTATTACAAAGTTAGTATTTTTCTTGTTGCAATTTCTTCTATTAAGCTTCATACATTCTTCCATTTAGTAATACATAATTAGGAATAAAATATAAATTAATAAAATACAGTATACTGTAACTTTACAGATCAGAAATAATTTGAAGCATTAATTTTTTAGTTTACCTTTTAAATTAGTCTGCATTATTTGAATGTTCTTTAGTCATTAAGTACAGATATACAGAAAATGATCAATACAATTACTTTGTAAATTCTGAAGTACACTTAATATTCTTTTGTTGAACCTGGCAAATAATTTTAGATGCTTAACAAGTAACAGAAATGTTTAATGCTGTAGTTACATACCTATATTTGTTTTCCAGATACAAAATTCTCAGTTTCTTGCCACCTGAAATGGCATAATAACTTGTGTTACTGCTGCAAGTACACACATCCATTATTGCATTTGTACTGTAGTTGTTCTGATTCACATGAAATGTTACATGACTTCAGTGTGTTCTCCCATTTATGACTACATATTGTTTTATATGTTATAAATAACAAAGCCTATCCTCCCATTCCATGAGATGTCTATGTACAGTACATCTACAGCACTGGCCCTCTTTCTATGCAAAGCGTTTCTGAACTCGAGATGAATTTTATTATACAAGAGGGGACACCGCTGAGAACAGACTAAGGCACTGATTTCACTACAAAGGTGAAGAAAATCCTAAGCCAAATGTTGTGGCATAGAACAGCATTTTCATTTCCCCTGTCATCCCTAGAGCTTCAGGATGATTGAGCATATGAACTACAACCCAAAGGAAAAATTAATAACACAACCATTACACACAGGGGCACTGTGGTCTGGTGGCCTGACACCAGTACTAATTTTCTTCCAAGCTTCACTATTAGACCCACAGGGATAAGCCTCTATGAATTTCTGACAGCAATAAAAGCAAGGCAAGGCAGTATCTGATGATGGTAAAAGATCATTCAGAAATAATATGAACAGATGTTTAAATTGCTCATCCCCAAAGTCACCAAAATGACAAAGAAATTATCATAGCAGATCTCAGATTGAAGGGAAAGTTAAAGTCCCCATATTATTGTGACATACAATAAATGACCCCCTTGACGTCTGAATTATGCCTTACAGGAAAACTGTATATACTAAATATATACTTGCAAATGTTTTTTTTTAAGATGCTGAGAATCTGACATAAAGAGATAGAGCTACGTTCTGCTGACTATTACCTTTGAAAAGGGCACAATGGACAGAATATTGTACATAGATCTGACCAATGGTTAGTACAGGAACTATAAGCAAATAAGTGACTGAACCATTCAGAGAGAGGTAATTAAATAAGTCTTCTTGGGGTTGGGACATAGCACATTTGTCAGAACAAACAGGCAGAGCAAAGGAAGAGAGGATGAAACAATTGGGCCGTGAGAGAATAACCTCTTTCTACAATGATACCAGAGCCTGTCAATGGAATCAGTGAAGTAGGAGAGTACTAGAATTTAAATCCTGATAGCAAGGGTCGTTATATGTATTTTTTGAAAATATAAAAACATCTCCCCTTCATTAGTGACGTAGTATTTTAAATAGGAAAATTGGGTCCACATTGGTTCAGATCTGTTTTATAGAGAGTATTTTATTTCTTGTTACTTGTTTATTGGGACACAGGTTCCTTTTTTGCTTTATGTTATTTATATCTCAATTACAAGTAGGCTTCTGGGTATGTCTACTGTACATCTACAGAAAGCATTTCCGAAATATTTACTACTGTAAGTTCCATTAAACCTGCCACCAGATTTTTACTCCATTGTCACCTGGTTCCAGAGAATAAAAAAAAAATGTGACACATTTGTTGCTCCCTGACTTTAGGGGGTGAAATTATAATTAATTTGCCTTCATAGAAAGGTGGTGTCAAAGCCTTATTTTGTGATTTGATAACTCCTTGTTTTATCATTTTTTCACCACCATAATGAACCTTGCTAAGTAGACCCAAACAGGACAGAATACCTGGGAAATATTTTGGTAGGAGAAGAACAATTATAAAAGGGTGGAGGCCATTCAACCCATCTAGCTCATCTCTTCAGTTATAAAAGTGGTTTACAGTAGCACTTAATAGTAATTGTTTTTGAATAATTTAACATTTCTGTTTTTGTACTGAAGTAACACATGTTATATGAAGGTTGTGCAGAGTGCCACAGGGTATAGGGGCAAAAGTGTGTGAGATGTTACTACAAAATGACTGCTTACATAAGGGTACTAATACAGTACTTACCTTGATGAGAGTTTTTTATGCTGTATGATATTTAGTATATATGATTCTAATATGAAGGTGTTTTAATTAAATTGCTTAATGTCAGATAATTACAGTACATTTGTCTAAATATTTGTGCTTATTGGTTGATTTTTCTATACTTTTGGCTAAAATCAGGGAGAAATACCACACACATCAATTATGCTTATTGTTTTCTGTCTTCTGTGTCAGTCAGGAAAAGGGCAGTTTAGGATACAAGAGACCATGTTAACAAACATATTTTTAAGAATGTAAAACAGCACATTACACTATTGGTAGGTATTAAAATATCCTTCTAATATCTATGTATCTTATTGTCAGTGAAAGCTAGAAAAGCTTAACATACATTAGTTCTGGTGCACTGTTACACTGTGTAGAGAGGTTTTAGAATATAGCATGGAAAATTGTAACAGCTTATAAAATAAAAGAATAAGAAAAAATTATACATAATACTGTGAACAGCAGGTTTGTATTAGAAACATGAATTTTACAAATGATCAACTGTATGATAACTATTTCCTAAATGTTAAAATATACAAAAATACAAAAAGATCAGTAACAACATCATTTTACTTTAATATTCCTTACTTGCTGATGTGAGTACAGTATGTGTAATTAGATGTCAATTAGATGTAATCTGTAATACATAAACAATCAATTTGAGATAGTGTGTGCCAGGAGTCTTGCCATAGCATTCTCTAAAAAAATTCACTCAGACCTTAAACATCAAGGGACCCTTCCTTTTATGTGTGTTGAGTATTGTTGAGATGGAGCAAGAGACTGGGTCCTAGTTTTGAGTCCCTTGACTCAAAAATCTCCCATTTGTAACTGTATTAATGAAATCTGCATAGGTGTATTGTAGAGCACCTCTGCTGAGGTGCCAGACCTTGAGCTTCAATGTGTCCAATTGGGGATGCAAAATATGACCTTGACTTGACAGCTCAGGGTGAGTAGGCCATGATCAACCTGACAGAAAGGAGACAAGAGGTGGAAAATAAGGTCTCTAAAGCTGGAATGCACAATAGCAGGATTACACAGACTCTGCCTACCTTCCGATACAGATACAGAAGGCACTGCAGAAGGAATAGTATAGAAGTGAATGTAGAAAGAAGTCTCTTGAACCAAAGATGAACAAGTTCATTGTTGGGTTAATTCCAAAGAGACAACAGAAAAAGAAAATGTGTCTGGTGAGAAAGAAACTTGCTGTTCTAGGATGGAAATATGAGAATAGGCACCCCTTAACTCAATGGGTTGTCAGATTAGTCACTGATCTGGAAAGTCTGGAACACTTACAGTAGTACAAGCACTTAGCATATGGAACTTGAGTGACCACAAAAGGAGCAAAAAAAGATTTAAAGGCTGCAATGACTCTCTGGCTCAAGTAAGCTGTCACGTAATAGCTTACGATCTGTGCCGCCATATTTTTCACAGTCAACATTAGGAGGGCGTGTGGATCCAATGAAGTAAAAGATGGTGTCAGGACAGCAGAAGCCATCATCAGTGGTACAAGAAGCCATTCACAGCTGCTTTGAGATCTGAGTTGCTCATCTAAATGTTCCTCCTACCTCTCCAGCTTCCCGTCTGCAGTGAGAGTGGCTGAGCAATTACCTCTACTCAAAAAAGCAAATAAATTGTTTTGGCTAAAGCAACAAATTATCAGTCATCAGAAACCACGGGGTGCTGGATAGGTATTGTAGGATCCTTTACCATCCTCCAATAGGCAATAGTTATCCAAGACAGACAATTCATGAGATATTGTACATGTCCAGTAGACCACTAACATGACAAGAAAGATTTCACCTTTCTGCAGGTGGGATAGTGTGAAGTATTCCCACCAGGGGACTGAAGGGAGTAATTACAACAAGGGTGCAGCACAAAGTTGTCTAAGGTTTAACTTCTTGTAAGTGGTAACCACCAGGGATGTGATAGAGAGGCCACAAAAGAGTGAAATTGAATGCAATGCTCTTTAGTTTGGTTTGGCTTTTGCTCCCATCTTAGATATACTAAATTACTACTATAGCAGTCCTAATAATCTATGAAACACTTGACTGTTACAGTGGGGCTCATCCCATGGAGACTATGATCTCTAAGTTGAGTGCATGGATCAACCTTAAGTCTTTGAATAGACTTTATTCTCTGAAGATAATTGAGGTCAACTGAGGTTGAATGACACCAAAAGGTCAGGTTAAATGAGAAAAACTGTAAAGAAAACAAAGAGTTCTCGACAAGTCAGATCAAGATCGTTCAAGTTGAAGACAATTGTTATGCTTGGTCGCAAGTCCTTTTCAGATTGATGACCATCAAAAACAGTAGAAGCTAATCAAGGCCACTTGTGTCAAACTCGAGAGACTCTAAAATGGTTCGCTTAACGAAGGACCACAAATGGAAAGTCTAGGAATCAAAATACGATATGTCAAGGCTGATGATATCATGACTAAAGGTAAACTGAGCTAAAGAGATTCCCAGATAGGGACTGTAGTTCTCAAACTTGAGGACACTAAAGAGAGCCAAGATGATCTAGGTTAACAGAGGTCAAAGGGACTATCAATCACCTTCAAAGTCAGTTTACCTAAAAAATAAATGACGGAGGAGTCTATGGGGCTATCCTGGAGCAACCAAAACCTATAGATGAGTCTCCAGGCACTGGGTCACTAGAAGCAAAGATAAAAGACATACTGTACGAAAGAGATCCCAGTTTTCCAAGAAATTGAACTTTGCCAAGATCCCAGAGTTTGAAATATTTAATACTTTCTTGCTAGAAGTCAGTTTTACATCTTGAATTGTCAAATAACTTTTTGTTATTTTTGCAAGACCTTTTTAGGGTTCTCTGTTTACTCTTTATATATACTGTATACGCTAAAGATAACTATGTTGCACATTCCAATGAGAAAATATTTAATTTAAAACAAACAATTAAATATAAATCTTAAAACAATCTAAATCTCACAGTGTTGGGGCCCTGGATACAATTCCAGAGGTGTTATCTGCATGGAGTAGGTTCTACTTGGGTTTACTTGGGTTTCCTCCAGGTGCTCCAGTTTAACCCCACAGTCTGGTAGGTTAATATGCTTGTGGAAAAAATTGGCCTTAGTGTGAGCATGTGGGTATTTGTGTGTGCTCTGTGGTGGACTGGTGTCTGTCCAAGGTTTACCCTGCCTTTTGCCCATTTCTTGACAGGATAGGCTCTGGCTTCCTGGGAATCTTGAATTGTATAAGATAAGATCACTTTAAGCTATCAAGTTGTTAGAAAATGGATGGATGGAGAAACACTTTAAGAAATGTCCATAGTTCCATATTTATATTTTTATATTTTTGATTAGTTTTTGATTAGTGATTTATTGTAATTCTATCTAGAAATGATTATTAGAAATAATCACATGTAATGCAGTATATCATCATGTGTCTAATACATATTAATAAGGCATCTCTTATTACTTCAAAAAAATATTGTGGTGTAAATATATACATAAAGGGACATAGCCAAAGATGACAAATTGTAATCGGTCTTAGAATATCATCCGGTTTAATAAAAATCCATTCTCTGATACATATGGACACATCATCAGTGATCTTTTAGGTCTTTCAATATCACACACCCTTTCCCAGGTGACCCAGCCAAGATTTTATCAAGCTCCAGCTTGTGTTCAGGTGGCATTGTTACCCATGGATCTATCCTCCTGATCTGTAGCCATCTTGTGGCTGTTTCTGTAGCCTCCATGGTGGTTTTGATGTCTTTCCTCTTACTCACCCCTGTTACGCCCAGAAGACTGTAGGCTTTACAGAGGGATTAGCCACCAGATCCTCTGCAGTCCACCTTAACAGTCACAATGTGCTCTCCAACCATTCAGTTGGCACCAGTTAACCAGGTCTTCATATCTGGCTCTCTTCTTTCATTGGGCTCCTCCAGGGAACTGTTAGCTCTAGTATAACCACCTACTTAAATGCTTCAGACAGCAAAAACATGTCTTGCCTAAATGTGGTGACTATGATGGTGTCAGGGAACTTAAGGTGCCTCTCTAGGTTGACCTTCAGCTGCCAATCTCTTGCTGTTGCTAGGAGACCTGCTGATACTTTGGGCTGTGGTTGTGGCTGCTGATCAGCTGTGATGGATGCAATGGCCTGATATTCTGGGTGCTCATGTTTACTGCTGTTGATACCTTTTCTAATTATGTCCGCAAAGGCCTTCAGCTCCTGTTTGTGGTGTCATCAATAGTGGCCTTCTCCAAGGGCTTTTTGGCAACAGCTGAGGATGTGTCCCTAGTGAGGTTAGATGTAACGTAGGACATTATAAACTGCCTGGATCATGAATTTAATACAATGTGGCTCTGCCTTGCTAAAGCTCAGACCATGAAATCTTGTAGTGCAATGCATACTCACATCTCAAACATGCTCCTTGCAGACACAACCTCACCATCCCGTCGGTGCGCACCTCATCCACCCCTGCCCGCACTTCCTCCTGGACCATCTTTTGTCTTTGTGCATCTTGGGCCTTGATGTAATATGTTCTTGGAAAACAGCCCAGATCTACTCGAGAAGAAGCCACAGCCCCTATCAGTGCATTTTGTCTCAGCTGTGCTTCGGCCTGCTCAGCTGTGTCCTTTGCTCTCCACCAGTCTTCACCTCAGTGCTCACCAGGGAGACTTTAAGGTCGCTTCAGGCTGCTGATGGGAAAACTCAGTTTGTTCTTATGCCCATACAAAGCAACACTGCTGAAGCTTCGTGGTAAACCCAGTGTAACGAATATACCCTTGCGTACTGTATAACAGGGATCTCAGCTGCCTGGGCTGAAGGAGTTCTATTGTAGCTCAGCTGGCAAGTTCCCTGTTGCGTAACGCTGGAGACCTGGGTTCAAGCCCAGGCAGTGAGGGACGAACTGGCAGGGCAGGAGTGGCAAGGGTGGTAACCCCAAGAACCGTTACACCAGTCATCTGCGGAGGTCCTGGCTGATCTTCCTCTCCTCCACTTGACATTGAGACTTCATAGATAAAGCTAGGGCAGAGGATTGTAGGTAAAATGCCATGTTGGTAAATCCAATCCTTAATTTTGCCAGGCAATCCTGACTTCTTTACTGCTACCAACTTAGCTTCTAGGTCCTGTTTTGCCTACATGGCTTCTGCGTCCCTCAGGCTGCAGTCAAACAACTTGACTTGGCTCTTAACTTGCTTCCCCATAACGGAAGGGATCGTTGTATCAACCATGTAGAAGTGGAACTTATCAACGACCTTGCCTTTCAACAGTTTCAACAATAGAGACCTTGATTTTGCAGCCTTAATATAGCCAGCAGCCATATCACCCTGCAACTCACAACTGGCAACCCACTGAAGCTAAGCAGGTGTGAGCCTGGTCAGTACCTGGATGGGAGACCTCCTGGGAAAAACTAAGGTTGCTACTGGAAGAGGTGTTAGTGAGGCCAGCAGGGGGCGCTCACCCTGCAATCTGTGTGGGTCCTAATGCCCCAGTATAGTGACGGGGACACTATACTGTAAACAGGCGCCGTCCTTCGGATGAGACGTAAAACCGAGGTCCTGACTCTCTGTGGTCATTAAAAATCCCAGGGCGCTTCTCGAAAAGAGTAGGGGTGTAACCCCGGTGTCCTGGCCAAATTTCCAATTGGCCCTTACTAATCATGGCCTCCTAATAATCCCCCTCTATGAATTGGCTACATTACTCTGCTCTCCTCCCCACTGATAGCTGATGTGTGGTGAGCGTTCTGGCGCACTATGGCTGCCGTCGCATCATCCAGGTGGATGCTGCACATTGGTGGTGGTGGAGGGGAGTCCCCATTACCTGTAAAGCGCTTTGAGTGGAGTGTCCAGAAAAGCGCTATATAAGTGTAAGCAATTATTATTATTATTATTATTATTAAAACTTATCCAAGCCCCTGATACTCCACTCTGGCCTGGTGCTGAGCTTTGACAACCTCCTTAATGAATCTCCTTCCTGCAGGGCTCCCTTCCATCAAAGTTGATCCCAGATCTTTCTGGATTCACTAAGTACCTGTAGTCCCAAAGCCTTGCTCTCGTCTTTCATCACTGTAGGTATTCTGGAGAAAACAGTCATTGTCCTCCTTAGAACATGCGAGTTGGCCACTGCCCTTTTGCCCAAGCAGCTGTTTGGTAAGTTCTTAAAAAAATCTGCAGTGAAGGCAGTTCGCTTTCTAGCCCTTTCTTTCTGTCGTCTCCTATATCATTCTGCCTATGCAGGAACATAAGCTTCTTCCTGAGGATAGAGTTCTCTCAATTTTCACTTGTTTCTTTAAACTGCATTTTCAAAATTCTCAGCTCCTTCCTTAGCTACCTTAGCAGCTCTCCTGTTCATTGTATAAGAGGCACTAGGGGTCCTCTTCTCAACTGTACCAAACCTCTCAGTGGCAATGTTGACTATGCAGACACTGTAATTATATAAGTGATTATTTTCCAGACAGACACTGTCATACAACTGGAAAACAATAGCTATGTGTTATCCTAAGATGATTGTATTTTTGATACACACAAGTCAGTTGTGACTGTTAATGTACATTTGTCCACTTTGTTAACGAACGACACATTTCTTTAAAAGATAGAATGAAACCTGTTTCCTAAGCAATATCATATACGGCCAGTAGAGGGAGGCTTTGCACCATAAAGTACATTTTTGCATCGCACAATATAGAAATCAGTATTTTAGCAGTATTTTATTTTTGTCTTTAGTAGCACTTTTTTTGAGTAATATTAGCAGTTTCATTCCTGAAAACGAGAATATATATATGAAATATATAAGTTCATAGAAAATGTTCAACCATTAAATAAACGTATGTTTTTAAGAAAAGTGTATAATCTTTTGTAAATTGTTATCTGGATATTATAAAAAATAATGAGTATCTAAGAAATGGCTTAAACACTGTCTTGTGCAGATATCATCTATACGTTGAGCACAACTTTAAAATTATGTTTTAGTAATAGTGTATTTAGTATTTGTGATACATTATTAATATAACCGATGTATAACAGTAGGTCCAATGTAATCCATCTTTGTTTTATAAAATCTTTTTTGTCACATTTGTAACAGCATTAGAATAAGATATTTTAAGTTTTAAATAAGAAAGGACTGTGTTCTGTTATACGGATTTATTTGAATTAAAAGTTATCACAATAAATTGTGTGGAATTGGCGTATTCTAGATTTGAAGGGTTCGCTAATTTCCCATCTCTGTACATAAAGAAGTAATTTTTAAAAATCAGTTGCCATTCACCTGAGCGGTCTTTGTAAATATAGTGCAAATGGACCAGATATCAAATGTGTCCACTAGGTGGCAATGCTGTTATTGTTTCCTTTGTGAAAATGTTTCACTGAACAATGGAAGTAAACAACTCTTCAGTTTCTTGTCTTTGCTCAGTGGCAAGACTGGTTCATTTTAGCCTGCAGGACAGATTCTATAGGGTGTCTGACTCAGATGAGGCGGTTTCCTCATGCAGGCTCTATTGCCAGCTTTCACCTAAATCTGTCACACAGATTTGACACTGCGTCATTCCAACTGCGCTCTGAAATGACATGTATATAATGTGGAATATCGTGCACATTTACAGTCAAGATTTTCCTTTGAGCATGCTGCTTTTTACATTTTTTGGTTTCTTTTAAGGCAAAAACAAAAGGTTAACTCTAACAAAAAAAAAACATTGTAAATAGGTATATCCAAAGTTGGCACTGGTCATATTCTTGGGTCTTCACGTATTTTTCATGTGTATGACAAATTATTTTGTTTTTAGGAAAGCAATAATAAAACTGTAAAACTAATACATTTATTTTATAAACTGGGAATCATATATACAATCGTACACCAAGTTGTGGCAGATATTTTGGGTAATTGTGTTTGCCATGATTACAGGAACACTATCTCCAGTATGAATGCATGTACAGTATACACACTTCGATAGAGTGTATAGAGGAAATATCTGGGTTTACTGTAAATTATTTAACTTAAAAAAATACATATTAATTTGTAAATGACTAGGCTTGTATTAGTTTGTAGTATGCATAAACCAACATTATCAGTTGGTGGTATACATGTTTAAAAATATTTTTTTATTTTTTTTTACTGTCAAGACTAATTCTCTTTGTGATCTGGAGTTTCAAATTACCATGCTGAGTGGTGCCAAAAAGCAACTCTGCCAACAGACATGTTTTCTTAATGAGCACAATACAGTATTTAAAGCCTGGCATGGCTGAGAGTACAGGATATAAAACAGAACGGTTTTGTTTCTGAAGATAATTTTATTACACAGTAAACCTAAATTATGAAAATGATTATTTATACAGTAAAAAATTATTTCAATCCCTTTCCTTAACGGCTGTTCTATTTGATTTACAATATCTACACACTTCCAACTGCTTTAGCCTAAACAATTCACATTTTGTTCCAAATTTAGAAACAACGAAAAAATTACTCAGCATTCCACTTGATTCTTTTGTTACTTAGTTACCAAAAAGCTACAATAATGAAGCTTCAGCCAAAGGTACGCCTGTATCATTTATTAAGATTTTAAAATGTTCTTATTACAACTAAAGCACAAGAAAGACTAACAATGTAAATCTATATAACAGTTTATAGAGATTATGTATTGGAAGATTGAGTTATTTAACATTGATTTGTTTGCTTATACAATGACTGTTTTTGTGTGACGAAAACTGATAGAAAATATATGTTGGTGTTCATATTCCACCTTTTATTTTACATTTTCCGATAATGGATTTTAGGGTCAATCTGCAATAACTGATACCAATATACATTCAGATTGGAAAAAGTGTAAGCCAATAACATATATTTATTACTATTTATTTGGTATCAAATGTATGTAATTTATTGTATTGATCTGTTACAATTAATTGTATTACTTAAATAGACATTGAATAATTGTGAATCAATCTCTATGTATGTAGAAAAAAGGTACAGAACCCTTGTTATAAACTAATAATTAGTTATTTTAGTTATTTTTTATTTTAAATGAATTTTTCACTTGTGTATTACCGAATCATCCTGTTTATATATATATTTGCATCTTTTCAGAAGATCATTGAATAGCCAGAATATTTTTTCACATGGGAAATTAAACAATTTCCAAAGACAGCTCACAATATAATAAGATATTTTGTTCACTTGCTCCACCATTTCTGTTCAAGCTTATCTTGTCTGTCTATATTTATGAGACCTAAACACAAATGATTCTATCTAGAAAACTCTTCCGAGCTAGAATGAAGTTTGTTCCTTTCAAAGACCTCAGTCTCTGTCCATTTGCTACTTGAAAGCATATGGACTCAGCTGCCTTGCATGCTGAGAGTCTAAAGGCTTATGCAACTGACTTTCTCCATTTCTCCTCCAGCAGTATTTATGGGATCAAGTGACTGACTTTGGCTCCTATGGCCATTAAGCAGGATTTTCTATTCCCACATTAATGCACTATCCATAGATTCCAAACCAATGGCAGAGGGGATATTTTCACATTCAAATACAGTTAGTTATTGCAGGATGTCCAGCATTATAATAAGATAACAAGGGTACATTTTAGATTATTTCAAATAGCACTTGGACATATTGTACTGTAAATTTTAATGTACACATGTACTGTATATTCCATTTAGAATTTTCTGAGACACTCAGGTATTTAATAGAATTTCACTTTTTTCCAGCTGGCTTGAGAAATTTTGAAATGTTTCTACAACACTTCCTTACAGAACCAAAACCTTATGGTAATGTTTTAAGCCCACCTATCTCTAAATTCAAATATGTGGGAATCAATGCCCCTGAGAATCACTACTGCTTTATAAAGAAAACAGCTCTTAAAATTTAAGAGAAAGCAGTTACCAGAAGCTAAGCTGAATGCCCCTCTACCACAGATAATGAGTCTGATTAATTCCTGACCTTTAACAACTTTGCACTGTTCTCCTTGAACTTCTTTTTTATACCTTCAGTTAATAAGACACTATGCTCTTTTTTTCTCATACCTCTGCAATATTTGGTCTTACACTTACTTCAAAGGAACAAAATAAGAATGAAGTAAATAGTATGTGTTGAGATACAGTATAAACCACAATTTAAGAAAATAGTAAAATTACAAATTACAATTTTTTTTTTAAAGTTCTCAATCTATGTAATCTTACAAACATAAAATGTTCCTAATAATTAAAGAAACATTTCCTGTCTGGCTTGTAAATGGTGTTAAAATAAATAATAAAATCATAATTTAAAAAATCAAAGAAAAAGAGAATGAACACATTTCATTTTGCAAGCAGAATAGTTAACAACTTTGACAAAGAGTTTTGTAACCATTTATTACTAAATATGCGGGCTCTCCAAACTATTCCAAATTATATTTATGATTTTGGAATATTAGCCATAAATAAAATCTTTGAGAACAGAATTGTAAAGTCGAGTAATGCCTTTTTTATTTTTCTTTCCTTATTTTCACCTTGAGAGCAGTTAAAGATCAATAACTGAAAGGGTATATGTTATGTATTTTTAGGGTCCTGTGTCATATCTTGATAACTCTGGTTTAGAAAATACAGTTGACATCAGACAATAGGGAAAAGGTTTTTAGTACAAAAAGTGCACCACCAGGGGCTCTGTCCATCCTTATTTATCTGTACAATAGACTCTTTACAACTTGTGGTCGGTAATTTTCATATATGAAATCACTATTAAGCTACTGGACAATTTTTGTTGTTTTTCACGCTTTATTGTAGATGATAAACAGACGTTATTGAAATTGTTGCTATTGAAGCAAAATGATAGTTATACAGTATCACTCTTGTAACCCCCCTATGAAGTTAAACAAGATTAATTTTTAGAATAGTCTCCTCATTAAATAAGAATTAAAAGTATCCTAAGAGGGTAAAAAATATTGAAGGAATTACTAATAAAAGCAAAGGTTGTGATCATTCTGATGCAAGTCTCAGAATTGCCTTTCACTGTCTTCCTAACAAATCCACTTACAGTACGGTATGCAGTTAGTACGAATACATACAGAAGTCTTTGATCCAGTCACCTGTTCATTCCACATTTTGAAAATAAAATAGGATCTAGGAATGGTAAATCTTCACTTGCAAAGTGATCCCTTCCTATATTTAATTATCTTGCTCTGAAGGCTCAAAGCAGAGCATCATTTTTTTTTTACCTTTTTCAGTGTTATTAAGAACGCATTTATTTTCAGTCTATTGTGTGCACTTGCTATCATAACTGGCACAAAATCATTTATCAGTGCTTTAAGTCAGGCAAGACTTTCATAACAGAGGCATTCAGCAGTGTATATTTTCCATTATTGATTGTTTCCATAATACATTTTAAAAACACCACAGAAATGCTACAGACAGAACCTAAAAGTAAAGTACTGTATATGTTATATTCCATTTTTCTCCTTTGAGAGTAGTTTATCTTTAATCTTTTATTTAAAAATATTTAACTCTCACTTAAAATTTATTATCATCATTGTTATTATTGTAGAATAGTAGAATTTAATATGTAGGATATCCTATGTATAAAGAGATTTGCTCAACTTCAGTTTTGGCTCTCTTGAGTTTTAAAAACAGTTTATGTGCTATGAAGTGAATATTGATTTGTATACATGGTGTGGAAAAGCTGCTTTTACTCAAAAGAAACACAACTGAGACGCAAACAAGTGTTAACTATGCTACTGTATTTTCTTTGTTTTATTTCTTTATTGGATGAGGAAATACCATTTGTTCCATATCTATGACTGATGTAGGTATACTCAGTTACTACCTCCTGCAGTTTATCTTCTGAAAAACTGTACCCCCTCGGTACCACTTCCATGCAGCCTCAAGGTTTTGAGCATGATGTGCATTCAGTCAAATGTGTTAAATTAGGTCACAAAAATTATTTTTACAATGAGGCATCCTCTGTTGCTAATTTGTTTGTCACTTCCTGCTGTGAAAAAAAGTGACTCTGTTTTCCCCTCAGAATATGTTCAGCAGCATTGGAGACACCTGTCAAAAATGTGGGATAAACATGAGGTCTAAGTGTATTTCTGTCTTTGTAGTGATATAAGCTAGCACCCATTAGTCTAGAGTTCTATTCCAGCATCTAAGATAATATGAACAAAGTCATGGCTGTTTTACTGACAAGGATAGTGTTCGACTGGAAAATGCTGTAAACAATCCCTCCCACTCACCCTAGGATTCAAAGATGATTGCTCTGTGGACCATTGCACATGTAACTACTGGTGGCATGCATGCCTGTGGGTGGAGTAGATTATGTCTTTAACTTTTCAAACATGATTGGAAATGGTCATAAAATCCCCTTGTGTTTCAATGCACCATGGAAATTCCAGATTAAATAAAACACACTCTGTAACTGCAAATCCTGGGTTCTCTTTTTTTTTTATTTTACACCGCGCAGTACACACATCTTCGAAATAAAGAGCCCAATATTGGTTCTGATGTAAATTTTCCAAGATAATTAATTATATAGGAAAAATAGAATTGTGAATATCCTCCAGTTAGCCTTATCTACGTGTGTTTAATATTATACAAATTCTAATAAGAATTATGTATAGGAAAAACACAGTATAATGTCTTGGTTTGATATGTTTATTGCAGAGTTCTGAAAACCTGAATAAGAATACATAACTCCCTTACCAATTTAAATGCATGAATCAATCCAAAGCTACACGAAGTAGTTATACAGAGGTGTTTCCCTCATGAGAGTACAGATAAGGTATGCAATTAATATACCTTTAATAATAACAATGTACTATGACTGGTAGAACAATTACAACACAACATCAATCACGGTTGACAAACTGTGACGTCCATAAAATATTTGAACTACGTTTAAAATTATATCTCAATTACATTGAGAACACGATTTCAGAAAGATAAAGATTTAGTATCATAACAAGATGACTTTTATTCCCTCAAAAATAAAATAATAAATTATGTATTAATATTTAACATTTCCACTGTTAATTCTTCAATTTGTAATTACACTGCACCTATCGAATATCATACTTTTTCTCATTGAATCTAAGTCAGGTTCACTCACAATTTTAATGTAATGTTTTTGTGTTATTTTCAAGACATCAGTGAATGTCCAAGATGCTCTTAAGATGTTATTGATGCTACTTGTATATTATGTAAAAGGTAGGGATATTTATTTTTCAGGATATTTCTTTCCAAGTGTTCAAAATACTTCCTTACTCCCCAGATTGAGGAAAATTTGAGAAATTCACCAGGATTTGCTAACATGGATCTAACTGTGAATTTAGGGTTTTGCGTGAAGAAAGAAACGAGGAAAGGCAATAAGTGTGAATTTTGATTCAGTGGAGGGAATTATTTTTTGTAGCGCATTTTTAAGATGGAATCTATATTAAAAACTCAAAGTGCGTATCCTAGCCGCCTGATCAGTCACAACAAAATAAGATGCCCTACAGGGACAGTGAGTGCATCTCAGGAACAGGCTCATCCAAGCTCAACTGCAACTCACTAAGGCAGAAGGGCACAAAGATAGAACTTGTCATCCACCGTTTTCAACCAGAAAAGTGAATATGTGCTATGTAAAAGTGACAATGAGTACCTGCTGTATTGTAAGACCTGAAACAAGCTGAGAAAGTACTGTAATGAAACAAAGTGTGGACTGTACCTATATTATTTTCCTTTTATAAAAAATCCTAGATTATCTAACATTTTCAAATGAAAACATTATGTAACCCCTTGATTTGTTGCGTTTTGTTATTTTAAATGATATTAAACAGCTTCTTTTCGAAGGTAAAATTGGTTCTTATTTAAGGTACAAGGTATTAAGATGATAGTTGTTCTAGTACTGCTTTAATAAACTAAGAGTATTGTATTTGTAAGAAAAATCATGTTATAAAGCACACAAATAATACTTAAAATGGTCAGCAGTGTACTCATTTCAAATATGCTATATACAGTATATAGTATATTGCTATACTTCACTTTTCATGTCATAGCATTTTTAGGAATTGAATTCTACCTCCAGGAAGGAATGAAGAACATATTAAACACATTATAGATCAAAATAGTTCACAAATAGTGCAATGAAACTACGTACACATTCTGTTGCAATTCTTTTAGGCAGTGGTACATCTGTTTCAGTAAATTATTTTGTTTTTAAATACTGAGATAACAAAATCCTAGGTATAAAAGGTGCTTGAAATTATGATAATGACTGTATTATTAAAGAGAGGGCTCTCCATGTGTAAACTTGAAGTGTTTTGATTTTCAGCATTGGGTTTACTCTGCTAAAATAAAATTTAAACATTTGCATATTTGTTAAATGTCATAACTACCCCTTTTGAAATGGCAAACAGTTACATTACTTGATAATTAGCAGCTTGCTTTGTTAGAAATTGATCAACGTTAATGCCTTTAAACTTAAAGTAAATATAGTGTATTCCCCAATGAATTTATTAGTACCACAAAGCCCTTTGTCAAACCTGTCTAAAATATTGGCATATACAGTAGCATATCCTAGTTTCCTATTGATTGCTTGTTTTGTTTTCAAGTTATGCTGTAAACAAGGTGTGCTGACAGATTTAAACGCGCACACATACAAATGGGGCTCTCATGGGAACCACACTATGATTCTAGTTATCAAACCCCTCTATTTCTCTGTGCAGTCAACAGCTTTTTAAAGATAGTCTGTGATAGTACGGTATATGATTCTCAATCTATGTTTTGAAACAGAGGATTATAAAGTTGCTGGTCTGTTTACTTTCCTTTTCATTTGCCAAACTAAACATGACATACATCTTGTTATGAAAAGTTTGAAGCTGTTTCCATAGGGTAATTACATTACACTCACTTCCCTCGCCAGTGTGTGTTTTTTATTATTCAGAGGTTTAAACAATTTCATGAGGAGGATTTATGATGAGTAACAGCAGGAACTGTTTGGCATTCCTCAAATGAATGATTCTCTACTTGCTTTTTTGCTTTTCTATCTGCCCTGCCTCTCACTTACACTTTCTGAGTGGTGAGGTCAAGGCCAGTAAACAGTAAATGCTGACTTGCAATAACACAGCTACCGATTGCTAGCATACACCTGTTGGATCACAGCTCAAAGAAAAGCAGGGCTCTATGACCTTTATATCACATATCATGTCCATAACTTCAATTTTCATCTTTTCATCTCCTTCTACAGATGGTCCCATGGCTTTTTTGAACTTTGATAACAATGTACAGGTACCAATTTTTACAGATTCTCATGCATGTGAACACACAGTACATGACACTTAGGTAAAACTCTTAGGTACATTTCACTAAATCAGGAATAGGAATAACTTCCCAAACACTGTAATGCATGGGTAGCAATGCATTATTTTATGGGAAAACATTTCATTAAAGTGTTCTACCCCATTAATGAACAAGACTATACAATTGAATTCAGTATTTAGTAGCTAGTAGTCATTACATATTGGGATTTAAAACATTGTGTATTTTAATTGTTATTGTATTATGGATAAACTGAATATAATATGCATGTTATGGTTAGACATACTGTAGATTATCATAGAACATAGTACACTTTCAGGTGCTCATTATTATGGCTCTGTATTTGCTATTGTCTCTTTAATTTAATCACATAAAACAGTGTGAATTACAATTTAATACACTAGTGAAAAAAACAGAATGGTACTGTAAGAGAGAAATATTCCACTCTGCAAATTTTAATCCTGAAGGGATGCACTCTTCTTGATATTGTGCTATTTATTTTTTTCTCATACTACAATGTCAAGTACTTTAAGCAGACCAGCAGTTGCTGATCTGCATATAATTCTTCAAATAAAGCCAGGTTTTGAACAGAAATATGTTTTGGGAAACAGGGACGAATAGGATAGTGTCGAATAACACAGAAAATGAATGCTAACAGAATCAACTGGGCCTCCATGAGCTTTCCAGGGTTTCGATTTTTTGTCTAATTATGTTTTATTTTGTTTGAATATGAATTAAGTTTTTAACTTCCTGCAGATTTAAGCATATTATAGCCTGTACATTGATACTCTGCAAATTCAAATACTCTTTTGCAGCCGGTGTGATTTCATTATCCTTCAACAGGAAGTACAGCAATACAGAAAACATGAGTATGTTTAATGAAATGAAGTATTCATTATTATTGCTATAATTTATTTAGAAGCTATCTTAAAGACACCATAATCAGATGGATTGAGAATGAAAAAAGATTAGCCATTACTATAAATATGTCTTTTTTGGTTCAAAACAGAAGCAAACATCCATCAAATATGTTGTACTGTATACTTATTAGCAGCGTAGATCAATACTCTGAGTTCATGAATATATTTTAATGCTAAAAATGAAGTTATCAATTTACATTTTTTTCTTTTATACATCAATTAGTAAACAGTATCTGTAAAAAGGGAACTCAAGTTTACTTTCCAAGATAAACGTGTCTGGCTATCTGTTGAACTGTTTCATCCTGAAAGTGGGCAGAAGTTGATGAATATTACATCAGAGAAGATACTAAAGACCACATGCTAGCACCACTTCTCATGAATTATGCAGAGACCCAGGTAATTTTAAACCAAGAGCTGTTATAGTGATGTATTTTGTACCAAAACTGTTGCTTACTCCACTGGTGGTTATTGACAAAACAATTGAAAATGGTTGTCCCCTTCTTCCTAAACACTACAAGGCTGAATATGATCATATTATTGACAATTAAATATAATTATAATACATTTTCAGATTATAAATGAAAAAAACCCTTTGAAGTAGACAGATGTACAGTAGATAGATAGGATTCTAGTACATTTGTCAGTGCTCTGCTTCAGATCACACTAAACTTTACTAAAAAATGCATTAGGAAATAAAATTGTGCAAATCTGAAATCTCTCTGTACCTGCAGAAGAACAGCAGGTGATAGGAAGCAGCAGTAGGTAGAAAAACTGTAAAGATTCTAATTAAAAAAGCATGGCACAAACAAGGCTTTGATAGACACTCCAGTAAATGAGGAAAATGAATATGGGAAAATAGTGAATATTCTGTCTAGGGAATAAAATAAGTTGACTAGAAAGGCACTGTTGGTCAGTGATGAAAGATGCCCTTTCTTGTAAGTCAGTAAATTATGTAAATTGTGCATAATTGTTTTCTGCAGACTTTATGTATTCCTATCAAGATTACCTTAAAGTAGATATCCTGTCAAAAACTATTAAAAATAAAATATTTACACAATATGAAAGGAACGTACAGTTGAGAGGTACCCCATAATTATTTAATAAAATCTGGGATCCTTGTGTGAGTTATGCTATCTGTAATGTAGTCTGGTTATGTATGATTTCCTTACAGCAAAATTGTGATTGTCATTTCTGTGTTGTGATACTGAAAATATGAATAGGAATATCCAAAAAACTGTACATCTTGAGCAGGATTAAATGAGATAAGCTGTTCTTTGCTGCCACAGTTAATTTCACTCTTAAACAACCAAATACAGTTTGCATTGTATTTCTTATTAGGGTCTGTTTTTTTAGCTAACAAGACATTGTCATTTGATATCAGACAATACAATTATTTTTATAGTAGTTAAGCCACCAATTTAACAATTATGAATAAAGGATTAATAAGGGTACATCCATTCTTCTTGAATATAAATTACTTGATTTATTATTATGTTATTACAACCCATCTACTTTATTGCCTGTATATTACTGTACATAGTGTACACAATGTGTTTACAATGCAGCTACAGTTTCTTCCTATTGTAACATTTTGATGTAAACTCTTCATACACATACTGTACAGTACATGTGTACTTTTATTTGTTGTTTTTTTCATATGTTTTCCTATGGCTTTACTCTACTTCTGCTTAGAGAGATAGACTGCAATCACACAAGGTCTAACATTGTACCTGATTCAGAAAATAGGTATTTATTTTTTTTAAGCTCAATGTACAGTTTGTGTTCCCTATAATGTCTGCATACATATACAAATTTAATTTGCTATAGCAATTTTATTTCTTGGAAAAAACTTTTCTTTTAAGAGTAACCGTTTAACTACATTTATCATTGTATCTCTATTTACTGGAATGCATAGCTAAGCCTCACCACCTAGGGAAAGCATTATAGGAATTTTCTGTATAGCTTTGTACCATGGATGAAGAAGTCATAATCCTCAAACAAACTAAAATTCTTCCTGAAAGGCTCTTGATCCTAAATCTACTCATTTTCTTCAAACAACCTCAGCTCTTCCTAAAAGGAGGAGGGTATTTGGAATTGCTGCAGTCTATGATTGAAATCTGCTACAAGTGGACTACTTCCCCTCAGTATAAACCTTGGTGAGGTCTTTGAGAAGGTCTTACTGAGTGCTCATTAAAAGGTAAACTTTTCTTAGGCCGGGTGTCATGTCAATCACAGGCAATGTTTTCTCACAGACCCAAAGCCATCTCTTTTCTCTGTCAGAAGCTGTTATCATCTTCAAAGCCATATCAAAACGCTGTTTGTTCTGTGCTTTGATTTCACCCACACAGTGGATTCAAAGAGTACAGGTCTATTTGAGAGAGTGTATATTTCTGTGCCTATGAGAGTGTGTATTTGTCTTTGCATGTTTGTCAGCCTGTATTTGAGCAGAAAGTTCCTATTAAAACTAAAGACTGGATCAACTGAATATTTCCAGGGATCTTTAATTCTCAAATTGTAAAGAATGCAGTATATAGCAGAAATTATTTGAATATAATATAAAGTATGTATGGGGGGGGTGAGTGAAAATCTCTGCATATGCATGAAGAAGCTTGCAAATTCCACAAATAATGCAGCAAAACATATACAGTATACACACATATAACAATACACACCTGAAATATATACTGTACTATAACCCATCCAATAAAAAGGTAATTCAACAATAATTTATTTTTAATTAAATAATATACACATGTGTGTATTAAAGGGGTGATACCTTTGGATAACACTGAAATGTACACATCACATAGTTCTCAGAATGAGAGAACCACATGCTTCAGTGTATGATTTTTTCAGCCTTTCTTTTAGGAACACCTACAAAGACGCACCATGAATTTAAAGCTCTGCTACCCTCACAGCATCCCCTCATTGCAATTTATACAGTGTTATCTACCACCTCTTAAGAGAGTTCAGGCACACGTTGCTTTAAGAGATGGGCTGCATGCAGAACAAAACACAGTGTTTTCTTGTATACTGTGAATTCTATTTTTATGTCAGGAAATTATTCATAGTTTAAGAGAAATAATCAGAATTTATTTTTTCCTTAAGGTAATGTCTTTACGACATTAGTTATTAATATATTTTTGTTCTGTTAGTTAAAGCTAATTAGCACAGTGAAATTTGAAGCAAATTGTCTTCCAATATTCACTTCTAAAGTTTGTTGTTAAAGAAACATTTGTGACAGGAGAATTATGTTGACCACAGCTGAAGACAAATTAAAGAATTAAACTCCAACAACACAAAGAACTAAATACCACAAAATGCAATAATTTAGATGTGGCTCATTTCTATATGCAGACAATTTAAACTATGAGAACTATGAGATTTTTTTAGGAAATGAATACAAAACAGAAAAAAACACTAATATTTGTAATTTTTCTTTGTTTCCTAGGCTTTTATCTGCAAAACAGAGTTTGGGGATTTTTTTAAAAATCACTTTTTGTCAATGGTTTTGCCAATTAAAGAGACAAAAAAGATAGATACAGTACATACAGTATATATATTTGTTCACAGCTTGGATCCTTATTCTTTTACAGGTTCAATATAGAGTATTAGTGGAATTATTCCATTTAAATGCATTCAACTATTATGAAGTTGTCAACATCTTTACATGACTCCAGGTATGAACTTTAGTATGAAAAACTTTAAATAAGTAGTAATGAAACACATTTATTTGCTCTTTCTGAAGGTCATCTGGAATGTTACAAGGCTTTCCAGTCCAAGATAGATGCTTCATGGGATGTGACTTCGCCAGTTCATCTCTGCTCTATACTACCCAGCAGGGGAGCCTTTTTTCCTCCTGTGGGGGAGATGTTTCTATGGAAATTGAATCTGAAAGACATGCAGTGTGCCCTAAGTCCTTTTGTCTGCTTTCGTTAACATGTTATAAATAAACACAATGAGATCAAAATTAATTCTAGCATTGGGAAATTAATCTAAAACATTCAAAAAATATATCCTCTTGGCACAATTAATTCAAACAGCATTTTATCCATCATTCAAAGTTGGGCAACTTTCTACATTCTTACAGTCTACTGCTGAACTAACCTAACGGACACCACTAATATATCAACTACTCTGGATTTTGTTCAATAAAGGATAGCATACATCAGAGAGCACTTGCAAGAACTGGCAAGAAATAACTGCAGTCTTCATACTGTCCTGTTTACTGTTCCAGGGCTGCATACAGTAGCTGTGCAGTTCAACTGTGTATTCTTAGTTTAAATGTCTATAATCTGAAACAGTGAAATAATAGTCAATCTAGGCTGATTTCAAAATGTTAATCTATCTAAGTGTAACATTTAAAAAAACAATTATAAAGGGTAAAAAGGATCTGTTTTGGCTCAGAAAAAAAATGAACAGATCATGGCTATTAAGAATAGCTCATGAGACACTCGAAATAATGGTAATGGTAAAAACTTGCAAGGTGGAAACTGGAAGCCACAACAATGGAAACTACATTTTATAATTTACAAAAGCAGCTGGACACAGATTAATCAATGCTCCTACTCTACTTCCCTCTTGGAAAAGTAGAAAAGGTGCAGTGTATCTCCCTTGCACACCATATGATGTAAACATTTAATCATGACCTTACATTAATAGTTGTCCATATCCTTGGTTTTGTAATATTAAATTAAATGAACAATACACTCTCTCTGCCTGTTTCATCCTCTGAATCCAACAACCCCCAAGCCTAAAAAAATTAATGAGGAACAAAAAGGGCTATGCAAGTCATTTGTATGTTTGCTGGACAAACTGTTGGATCTAACCGAGCTTGCAGCTGGGGAAATAAAAGGTACTTTAGATCTTATTGACCCTCCAGCTGGGTCTTGAGATCGTATTTGCAGAGCAGCTGAGAAATTCACACATATTGGGGGTGCTTATGTATCTAACCAGTGAACAAATAGCATCAGGCTTATGCTTCATATATTTAGTCAAATTTTAATTTGAGCCTGATACACAAGCTGGCAGAACACTTGTGATTTTGCCATCCTAGCAAAAAATGTAACAATTCATAAGCAAAAAGATTAAAGTAAAATGCTTAAAGAATGCTTGAATGACCACCATTTATGTTTCGTGTACAGTATGTCAAAGTATATTAATACAAATTTAGGCTACAGCTTTGGTTAATAAACTGTGGCAATTACTTTTTTTTTCTGAACATGGCTGAAGATAGAGACTTAGAGTGAGATTGTGATCACAGGTCATACTGTAGATCACAAACATTAACACCAGGACAAAAATATCCATCTCAAAGTTGGGATGAGATTTTGTGTTTCAGCATCTTTTTCGAACCATGCTTTGTGAATAATTTCAACACTTGTAATAGTGAGAAAGACCACAATGAAATGTTGTGTTTTCTTTCTTCACTTTTCAGCAAAGAATAAACCCATTACTTGTTCCTTTGCAACCTACGCATGTTGACGCAGCTACCTACCTGAACTAGTTAATAAAGTATCCTTGTGAACTGATGGTACAAGTCATCTTACCATCTTATACTTGTATTTTTTTTAAAGTAATGATAAATCATTTAAGGATATTTCTAAATCATTTTAAGGTGTCTTCAAATTATTTAATTAAAGATATATCTAAAAGAACATCATATACAGTAGATATCTTCAAATGATTTATATACAGTATATGTATCTCTGTATCATTTTTAAGTGCATTTAGAGATATCTCTTTATGATAATTTGAGGTGTAAACCCTACAAGGGAATGGCATCCCATTATAGATGTACAGTAGTACTCCCTGTGTTCCCTGTGTTTGCAGGCTTGTTTTTGGGTTGTCATGACCAAAACAGGAATAAGACATTTTCTGATGTGAAGTGGACTTCAACAGTAGAAGCTGAAAACTTCAAAATCAAGAAAGAGGAGAATAAGCTAATAAGCTAAGGTAAAAACATAAAACAAGGCATTGTGTACATTGTGAATTGTGTATGTGCATAAACAGTATACACAGTATGCAATGGATATAGAGTAGCATGTATATTGATATTATACTGTAAATAGAAGGCAAAATGCAGTTGTTCCTTTTTGTTCATTAACAGCAAATGTTGAGAAACTGAAAGGAAAGAAGTTGGATATACAGTACTGTAGTGAATTTTAAATTTCTTTTAAAATGAAAATAAACAATAGGAAATCTGAAACTGAAATTTTAGGTAAGTTATAAGGTTATGAGGAGTATAATGAGATAGGATAAATATGGAATCTGAAGAGACTGTGTCAGTTTCAAGATATTCTGCTTCAAGCAGCGAACTGATTCCTGCTAAGAGTGACTAAATAAAACCCAAACAAGCAGTGGCCAAATGGTTAAACAAATCAATCATTATAGAAAAGAACAATATACAGTTAAATACAAGGTTAAAGGTATAATTACAAAGACAGATAAAAAGAATATGAAAAGGACAGATGCTGTAATGTATGGAGACATACGGTACAAGACATATATGAGATTAATGTGTCTTTGTACAATACATACTGTATGGAATTTACAGTTAATAAAATTAAATTAGAAATAAGGCCACACAAGATGCAAGCACTGTACTAGAAAAAAATTAAACAGTAGCAGTTATACTGTAGATAGTATAGTGCCAGCGTAGATTCCAAGCTGCAATAAAGGCTACTACTGTAGGTAGCATACATCGCATGTCGACAGTGATCACGAGCAAAAAGCAAACTAACAAAGACCAAATGTTGAGAATGAACATACTGTATTCAGTAAGCGAAATAATGGAGTAGAGGTACATGAATTCTGGATGAGGGGGAAGAGAGCATGTGGGGTTGTAGGAGAAATTAGGGACTAAAGATAGGTAGAAACTGGTTGTGACAGTGGTAGGCAAGGATAAGGGATAGTTTTGACATGGGTCTCAGTCAAGAGGGAGCTTCAGTAGTCTTGGTTGGGCAGTACCAGACCTTGGGCTAATATGGATTATAGTTTGTAGTTTATACAGTACATGGAAGGGAAGGGGTGGAGCAGGAGAATGTTTCTCAAGAACAAGCAGGAGGGGTATGTCAGAGAAGAAATGTATGTTGAGAGTAGACGAGGGAGAGTCAAGAGTAGTGCTGAGATTCTTAGATGAGAAGGGGAAACAGAGTGGGCCATAGAAATGGAAATAGAAGAAAGAAATAAAAAGAGGCCAGACTTTGACACTTAGAGTTTAAGATGGTACTAGTTCAAACAGGTGTAGATGGCAATGACCAGTCAGAGATGAGGGAGGAGACTTGACTTTGAGAGAGGGGTAAAAGAGAGAAATATGTGAACACCACAAGCATAAAAGTGATAAGAAAAACTAATGGAAGAGTTGGGAGGACCCCCAGAGAGGGTGTAGAGAAAACAATATAAGGCCCAGGACAAAGTCCTGAGTGAAATAAGTGGTGAAAGATAAAGAGGCAAAGGGTGAGCCTTGGAAGGAGACCTAGCACAACATCAGTGAGGCAAAAAAAGAAATTGCTAAGAGCACTACTAATTAACCACTACCAGTCAAAAAGTGGTAAGAGAAAATAGAGAATCAGAAGTGTCAGGCAAAGCAATAAGCATTTGGAAAAAGGGAGACTGCTTGAGCCGAATGAAGAGAACAGTAACAGAGTAGTCTCAGTTTAGTATGCCAAACGAAAACCACACTTGAGAGGATCAAGGAGTGAGTGCTGCAAAAGGATTGCAGAGTGCTTGCAGTATACTGTACCATCAGCTTGAGGGTTTTATTGAGGGAGGAAAGAGCTGTGTTTTAATAAAGGTGGCGTACAGGTGGCCTGGAATAGGTGAGTAGGCAGAGGGTCTGGAATGAACGTAGTAGGGATATTGCCCTGCAGTAAGGAAATGTTACAGTTTGACAGAGGTGGATAACTTGTCTGAAGGATGGATAACTTTTGGATATGAGAATATTTGGATGAAAGAATTAGACAAATTCAAAATGGACAAATAAGGATTAAGGTGGTAGGAAATGGTGGAGAAGACTTTACAACCGTTACACTGTATATTGAAGACAGAATAATAGCTTGAAAACAGGATTTCTTGGAAAACACATGTGTCTTCCCTACCATCTCCTACTCCTGTTGAAGGGAAGGATGGAAGAATAGAGTGACCAGGTTTGGGATGAGCAGGAACAGGCAGAATTAGAGTACAGCTATAAGGTAAAAACAGAGAAGAGAATGGTAGTACTAGAGGCTACCGTACATTACATTTATAGAATTATTCAGTAAGTGGAAGGTGGGAATGTGAGGAGGAAGCAAAGGGGGAGCAAAGCTTGAACCACTGCATGAAGATGGAGGTTGGTCAAGAAAGAAGACATTAGTGAGAGAGAAATAAAGTTGAAGTAATGGTCAGAGGAGTCAAAGTTTAATATAATATATTAATATCGAATTGATGGCCATAATTGTGAATAGGGGTAATATGGGTTGATTGAGAAGTGGAAGGAGTACAGAAAACTGAAGTATTCCAGTAGGGTGGTTGTGTTTGAAGCTTGAAGTTGCCTTGCAAGATTTTTGAGGTAGAATGGGATAGGAGAATAGAATGAAGAAATTCAAATTAATTAAGAAACTGGGTAAGAGGACCAAAAAGACATTAGATAGCCACATTAAAAACTGAAGTAGGGAACTTAAAAACAAACCTGTCAATTCAAAGATGAAACACTTGATCTCTACCTGATAGAACCAAAACACATCATACAATATGAGCTTTACATGAGCATCTATTCATCGATTAAGAAAACATTACGGAAAGACAGAATGAAATTATAGCCCGAGTTTTGTGTATAGATTAATACTCTGTTGTTGTCCCTTGATTTCTTTATTGATAATGTATATTATTGTGAAAACAATATAATTAGGTTGCACAACTGTTTCACCTCCAAACTGATAATCATATGTTTATGTTTAATTGCCCTCTAGAATACATTTTAAAAAAAAACAAGAAAAGCATATCATATTACATTATACCTAACATATGAACCCTTTAATGGTAGAATAAAAAGTTGGTTATTTTTCTTTTTTTCTCCAATTTTGAATCATTCAATAATTAAGGAACTAGGCTTCCAGCTCAGTTCCTGCTCCCTTTCTCGTAGGTGGAAAATAAACCATGCACATGCACTATTGCAGACACCATCGTCTACTGCAAGTCCCACAGGACTTGGCATTGATTAATGGAGGGAGGCAGGTCTTGTGAAAAGCACTAAGTTTATTAGAGCCTGGCAAGTCACAAGGATCATTGTAGGGCAACAAGCTGAGGATAAACCTGGTGATACAAGGTCACCCAACCTCTGTTGATTGTACCCATCCATAATGGGATTTTCATCCCACAGCTCAATGTCTGGACTTCAGATTTCAGCCAACAGTGTGAACAAGCCCTTTTATTTGTTGAGACACTCAACAGGCTCCTTATCAACAATGTTAAACAGAATCTATCAAACATTATGTAAAGAGATAACCCAGCAATAAGGTCTTACCGTGTCAAAACATCACAAAACAATTTAAAACAATAAACTAAAATAATAAAGTAACTTTTTCATGGTGGCGTGTAATTGATATGCCTTCTATCCCAAAGCTAATTTCCATATATAGGTGACAAAAAGACACCTCCTGAAATTCAAATACGCCATTCAAGTCACATACTAAGCATATGATTGCTAGCTATAACAACAGATAGAATCCAGATAAAGCCTCAGTCTGCAGACAGCCACACCATAAACATGGGATTAACGAGAAGTGATGGACTCTGAAAGTAAGGTGCCTAATTGGCCGATGTGGAGTTAAGGCCAGATTCTATTCTTGACTGCTAACAGAGTTCTCCTTCATGAACTGTCATTTGTTATCTCTATGGCATGAAACACAATAGAAGAAGAATGAGATGTAAACCACTCCTCATACCATACAATGTCAGTCATTGGCTGGAATAGGCATTGCATGTTACCACACTCTTTAGCATTTTTGGAACACCTGTCATTCTCACAGAAGTCCATATTTTTACATCAAGCTACTATATTTAAAGATGTGCTTTTTGCACATTAATTCTTGAGTCATCGGCCATGACAAACACTGTATTCTCTGTGTATTCACTGTGATTGGGGCCATTGGACATTCAACACTTATAATCTGCAAAGTAATTATAAGTATGGTCTGCCACATCCTGATTCTCCTGGAGTGTGTTCTTTATTTAAATGTTCATGTGTCCAAGCAGGGCAGTACATTAATGGAAGATGATGTCCTATATCATTGGTGCAATGAAAGGAAGGGATCTTGTCATCACAACTCCACCATGTTTTGGTAATCACTCAACTGCATTGTGAAATCTTACCCTTGTTATATTTTACAAGTTTTATGTGCAATTTCCAAAATAACTGTTCTTTCAAAATATTCAAAACTATTTATTATTATCATGTTTGTGTCTTTCTTGGTCTTAATAAATAATAACTGATTAAAATACAGAATGTTTCCTCAATGCTTCAGCATTGCTAAAATTTTAATGATGAAAACCGGCTAAAATGGTTACCCTTATTCTTAGGAACTATTTTAATTATTCTTCACATCTAACCTAACAATGTCTGTCTGAAATGATTAATATTAAAAAATAAAATAAGTCGCATCAAGTAACTATCATACAACATTCCTAATTAACATCTTATAAATGAGGTAAAAAATGAAATATAAAATAAATTTAAAGCAGTACCTAAATAGGAACAGACTGGTGACACATGAATAATTACATTTTTGTTTCTTTTTCCACACGACTGCCTAAATCTTTTCACTCAACATGCTTAATATGTTTATGCACCATCATCCACAAATGTACAACAGGAGTGAATTTGAGGAATTAGCATTGTCATCATCATCTACTATATTGGGCAGCTACGACTCATCCACTAGATCAAATGTCTCCTCACACTAGCCAGATATAAGACCCTGCTTGCCATAGATTGGATTAAATGACCGCTGCAGATAAGCATCATCTTTGGACGGATCACTGCAGTAACCAAACTTTGCTTTGCTTTCAACATGAGAATGCATATTGTATTAGCTACAGCTGAAGCCAATTTCTCCAAAACTCGTGTAAGGAATGTGAACCCTGATTTAGTCCCCATTCTTGGTCTCTAGAGCATCCCTACATTGCTTTGAAAATTCTGCTACCATAACTACGCTCCAGATCCCTTTTCTCCTTTAGGGGTACTAACACTTATTACATGAAAACAAGTGAAATTGAAATATCTATCCACCCTTTTATATCTGTTTCAACCAATTCTCTCTCCAGTGGGAGAGCTGGAGCCTATCCCAACAGGCAACAGGCACAAGGTAGGATACACCCTGGACAGGACGGCAATCCATCGTGGGGCACACAGACACCCATAGACTCCCATCACGGCTGATTTTCCCAGACACAAATTAATCTCTCATAAATCTTTGGATTATGGGAGGAAACCAAAGCACATGGAGGAGAGAGGGAGTAATGCTAACCACTATGCCATCTGAAATTATACAGTATATATATATGTACTGTATGTGTGTGTGCAGTAACATAAATAAGGTAATCTAAATCCTATTGTACTACAAATTAACTAGACAGAAATTAGATACTGTATTACCCTTATGACTTGTATTTATGAGCCCCAGACACACAAGTACAAACAAAGCCAGTAACAACTAAATATACTGTCTTTTTAAAAAAGGTATTGTGCATAATGAATATAGTAAATTATAAACACCAGAAAGAAAGTCTCTGTCCTGTGAGATCTTGCAGCTCATATGCTGGGATGGTAAACAAGCAGAGTCCAAGCAAGTCTGTTACAAAACCACCTTTTTTCTTATTTTTGTTATCCATTACATACTTTTACTTGTGTTTGTGATCCATCTGAGATGGAAGAGATGCAGCAAAATAATACTTTACCCCATGTTTCCCCAAGGAAAAAGTAGAAACTGAAATAATTTGATTTCTTGAAGAAGCTAAAATGGTTGCTCAGCTGGAACAATCTTTGGAACAGCAGGCTCATTTTGTAAAAACTGAAATGGTCTTGGAGAGCTCACAAATTTCTGCACTAGGTGAAAACTGAAACACTTGGTTGTCAGCTATTCAGTAACTTATTTTGAAGCTGGACTTCAACTTGGGTGAACAAAGGGAACACAGAAAGTTCTGAATAGTCATACAGAGCATTTGGTTGCCAAGCTGGGAAACTGCTCCCACCGCATAAAACATTCACTAAGTGGGGCTGTCAGAAGCACATGAATGTGAAGATCTGGTCATATGAACATAAGAGCATTTGAGCCCATGTGGCCCAATTTGATAGTTTCCTGAAAGAAGACAGGGTATTGGCTTCAACAACATGGCTGTGTAGCTTGTTCTTCTTCAATACACCTGTAACCCTCTGGATAAAGAAAGGGTTTCTGTTCTCCAATTTAAATGAAATTCCAAGTAGTTTCCACTTTTGTTCATTGGTTATTGTTTCACTGTTCATGAGTCCAATTTTGGGGTGATGTTTTTGGGGTCTGGAATGGATTGTCATTTTTCCCCCATAAGAAATAATGGAAATATGTTTTTATTTTTACAGATTTTTGCTGTATGAAAGGGTTTATGGGAATGAATTATGGTTGTAATTCCTAAATTCTATGCATTTTCTGTTCAAGACTAAAAATAGTGAGATCTTTCAGCCTGTCAGTGTAGGAAGATACTTTTGCACTATTCCCAATAATATATATTTTCTATAACGTGCTGACCAAAATCATACAAAATAATAAGTAGAATTACTAACATTATGCAACATGCAATTGAACTTAATAACCTTTTATTTAAATACTAAATTTAATACTTGATTTTTTTTTCCCTTTTTAATTGTTTCCCCACATTGTCTAGAAGATGTACAGTATGTGATGTATGTGATGTACGTCAGTCAGGAATTGCAACAGCAATTGCATCCAATACTATGGCGTCCTTGTGTTGAAAGAAGTAAACTGAAAGACACATTCTGTATCAGATTTAACAAGTTAGTTTGGCAAAGCCTACCTTTTCTAAATTCCTGATGACTGTTCCTTATAGTTAATCCCCTAGTTTAAGTTTAGTCTAGGTTATTGTAACCTTACATGTAATAGAAATCAGACTTTTTGATATATAATTACTTGGTTCAGTTTTGTCACCCTTCTTGTGGAGGGGGACAAAATAAGCAATTTTACACTACTGCTCTTGAGACTGTTAGAGTTGCATCAATGGCTTGTGAATAACATCTCTTGTTCCCTCGAGTACAATTGTTAAGATACCATCGGGCCCTGGGGATTTATTAATCTTGAGTGCCTTTAGTACATAAAACACTTCTGCCTCATCTATGCTAATAGTATATAAGACCTTTGTCATTCCACTGCCTGAGGCATGTTGTTGATTTCTTACTTAGTAAACATCTTAGTGAAATGCTCATTTAGTACATCAGCATATTTCCTTTTCATTACCTAAAAGTTCCCATCCCAATTTAGGATGAATTCTTGAAAAAAGTATACTTTATGTAGTTTCATCATTTCACAATTATATTATTCCATCCATTTTCTAACTGCTTTATCCAATATAGGGAGGGCTGCCGGGGATACAGAGTCTTATATTATTTTTATTAACTAATTCTATCCCAGAAACTGCCTAGTGTGATGTTGTCTTATCTGTTGTACTCCATTGCACGGGGGGTAATTCTGTGGGTGCTCCAGGGCTCCAGTACTCATTTGTGGCTGTGAAAAATTAGGGCCTCTATGTAACTGGAGTCTTTAAGTAACACACAGTGACCGCTGAAGGCATATTCATTATATTGTGCAACTAATTTACATACCTACTCTGTGGCATCTACAGCTTTGAGAAATTGCATGTCTGATCTGGGTGTAGAAGATAGTTTATATGATGTGTTATGTAATGCCTCAGTAATAGAATTTACAACTTATTAATTTTTCAGCTAGACATAAATTGCACTCCAGAACTTGACTTCAATTTTTGCTGTTTTGGTGAAAATTCTATTTTTCTTTCAATTATTATTTTTTTCCTGTGGTATGATTACAATATCAAATTCTGTAGTTTTTTTTTTACTGAAAAATATATCTTTAAATTATTCTTTCTGGCCTTTCAATATCATGATATTACAAAAGGAAATGTTTCAGTTGCAATTTGAAGCCAAACTGGAGGCATCCTGATTTTATGAACGGATCATTTGATGATCACAGCATTCTATGGGACTCGTAAAACATTTAAAGTATTTGTATGTATCATACAGCTGCTTAAGTTGGATGTCAGTAAAACTGATAGACAGGGAAGGAAAACTGGCTTTTGCAGAACTTGTTCAACAACTTTTTATGGTAGTGTTTCTGATAATCAACATTTTATGAGTTAATGTGGCTGTGGCAAAACCACCTGTTAAAAGGAAAAACATGTGGAATGAGGCACAGCTGGCCTTGTAATTAGCACTCAGAGGAAGTGTAATTCCACATGACGAAAAAGGAGCAGATGGGTGGGGGGAGGGAGGCTCTGTGTGGAATTAGCCACGCCTCTAGGTTTATTAAGAGCCATATAAGAACTTCTAGGAGGAAAAGGGGTAGAGACTATTTAGGCTCTAGGCTGTTAGGTGTGGTCAAAAGAAATCTGTACTGTGGAGAGTTCTCATTAGTACTGCAATGGGCAGGCTTACAGGCCACTGAGGCTTAAATAGGTCTGTACATGTGGGGCATCACAGGTGCTGGTAGATTGTTTGCCAGGCTCAATGAATATGTAATGCACTGTGGAGGAGTAGATTTGGGCCAGGTGAATCAGAGCAAATGGGAGGTTTTTGTAAGTGCTTGAAACAAATTTGTTAGACCCAGACCTTAGCAGAATTACTTACTGATTGTTGACCAAGCACCTGTCTTGGACACTGCTCAGCACTGAATATTTTACAGATATTCTGTCCATTAATTTGGCACACTGGTGCTATTGTCATGTATCATGCTGACAAACTCTACATTTCACCTCTATTACTCCAAGTTAAAATTTAAACATCTAATATATCAATAAATGTATGTGGAGTTTCACCAATCCATTTAATTAGTCTTTCTCCTACAGATGGGACTGTACTTCCGTTTATTGGTTAGTTACAGGAGGTACTGTAGTTCGGGATATGAGAAGGGGTAAATTTACTGGCATTGATAGCATCCTTCCTGAATTGTATTTGACTTTTAGGCCTTATGAGGTTCCCTTCTGCTTGAAATGATACGTACTACCGACCAGAAAGGTTCATATGTATTGAAAATTAGGGGAAAAAAATTGACAAAGCTATAGAAAAAAAGACCGCTTCAGAGTCTGCATGGTGCAGTATGTGCAAGCTGTTGTCCTAGCATTTTGATTTGATCAAATGTTAAGAAGTCATTCCTCTGACTGGAGGTCTGCATAACCAATTAGTGCCCCATAATTAAATTAACTTTATTAAAGAGATAATCCACTGCATCCACCAAATCTACAATTTCTACTCCAGTTTCTATATTTAAACATCAATATATCGTCTTACCATCTCAGAAAAGATTCTGGAACTGTTTTGAGAGACCAGGGGAGGGGCTATCTTGATATTCAAATGTAGCCACAGTTTCTACTGCTGCAATCTATGGTGCCAAGTATTTTATGACATAGACTTGGACTCCTGTTGCTGATGCCTTCAAATACTGTACATACAGTACTACACTGTACTTGTGTCATCATAGTGGTCTGATCTTATTTTAGGAATCCTTCAATAGGACACTCGGCAGTGGTGTTAAATCCACAGAGAACTGTCAAATAAAAGATGAAAAACATGATGGTTCCTCCATGCAGCCTTCTTTGGGTGTTAATTTCTCCTTTCTTTCTTTCTATTTTTCTGCATAGTATTTTAGTTGTGATTGTGTAGATTATATGCTGACTCACTCTGTACTCCAATGTATGTATAATGTATAGTGTTTTACCAAAATAAGACTTCCAATGGCAAGTACAGTTCAGTAATTTGGCAAATTTGGCAATAGAACACCCGTAACATTTTAATGAATTAAATCTACTTGATGTTTATAGTGATAAGAGACTACTTAGCCAGCAGCCGTGAACACATGCATGTACCATAGGTAGCAATTGAATATTTTTTGCATCATGAATTTTGCTTCCTGATGGTATTTTTTCTATTATCTACTAACTGCTGCCTGTAAACCATAGAGGCCTTGGAGGCATGCCATGTCTGCTGTTGCCTTTAAGAATTCACTAGAGGCACATGCATTAACAATCGCGCCTCTTGTGAGCTCACATATATCAGATCACGCTTTTTCCCACAACACAGAACATTAAGGAAAAGTCCTTAGTCTTGTTTTCTATTGCTTTACAGTTGTTAGAAATTACGTGCTGTGCTATTTCACTACCATCAATGGGAATGGGATGGGCAACTCTTGATTGGTTTTTAGGGTAAAGTAGAGAAATGTTTGAAGAAATATTTTAATTTGATTTTTTTTTTACATTCATAAACAACACCCAAAAGAAGAATTGAGGGTGAAGAAAATAATGGTCATCTTCCTTTTGATACTGATATTTTCTCATACTGTACCTCATACTTATTAAGTTCTGTTACCATGGTTGTTGGACACTTTAATTTACTTCACTGCAGTAGACCATGATTTTAAACAACTCTCCCTAGGTATACTGCCTGGAATATTTGATACATTTGTATATATGTATACATTTAACCCTGAGGTTTATAGACTTCTAAAGCTTAAGAAAACTTTCACGTGAACAGGAAATATGCTAGAACATAATTTTTATTTTTTAATCTTTAAATGACTATGTAAGATCCAAGAAGCATCTCTGTTAATAATATCAATAAAAATGATAAAGTGTACAGTATTATCTTATGATACTATATGCAGGGATAATGGTAACATTTCTATTATGTAGAAATAAGAGATTTTTAAAGATAAGAATATGAATTTTAAGAGGATACTGAGTATGTAAGTGAAAGTGTTAAAACCACCTCAGGAACTCTCTGTACTGGTTCTGTCTTGATTTTATCCAAAGGCAGAGAATGTTAAGTTCTGTCAGCTTAGATACTGGAAGGAGCTGTTGAAATGTAGCTTTTCTCAGCACAGTGTGCTATTCGCAGCCAAAATAATGTGACACTAACAAAGTGATTTGAGAAATTAATTGATTTCCCTTCACCAGTGGCAACAAATTTATTTCATGGGTATACAATGTGTGTGATGTTACTGGGTGTTGACAGTACTAAAGAATCTTTCTCTTTATATGTTCATGAGAAACCTGACCTCTCCGAGGATGACAAGTAAGGTCTTTAAACACATGTAAAAGATACTAAATGAAAACAGTTTTCTATAAGTCATCTAATACAATTGTCACAGTAATTTTATTCCCAGATAAATAAGAAAAACGTTGCCTTGAGTCTGTACTTCCTACTGTACAGTATATCATATTAACCATTACACCAGGAACATCATGAGTATAGTTAGCTTGCACACACATTACTGCTTGTTTTGTCTTGGACTCCAAAATGCCTTAAAAGACAATGGGCCAAATATATGAGGGTGGCATTCAATTTATAATACAACTGGTGAAGAAATAATCATTGTGAAGTAGATAACGGCTTGAAAAACAAGACATTACACGATTTTTCTTTTCAGTGTTGTTTGTTGTAAGGATTTTTTTTGCTTTTTAGACAACAGAAAGCAAAAAAAAAAAAATTTTGGATTCAATAGAGAGTATCAGATCAGAAACAAAATAAAAGGAACGTCATAGAAGGTTTTTCAAGCACCTAAATAAAGAACATACTGCAACACTTAACGGTACACACTATTAACACATATTAAGCACATTTAAATTTGTGCAAGTCCCAATGACAGAAATGGTTTAAACTATTCTCTACAGAATAGATGTCTATTGCTAAAGTACCTGTGTATGAAAACAAAGGATTCAGACATGCGTTTTGTATCACAGTTGATAACTTCCACATTGACTTAAATGAAATATCTGAAGGTCTTCAAGCAGCAAGGTCTAAATACAGATCAGCCTTGTTTATTGGATAGACTTGTTTTTGACTATTGTAATAATTGTAACAGTTATATCATGTACAGAGCAGAGGAGGTAATAGACCATCAAGATGATTAAGTTAAACTTAGTAGTGTAACATTTTCTGTATTAGAACCAGCCCTAATTCTATTTTGTTAAACCTTCTACATGGAGGGGAAAAATAAGGGAGATGAATTATTTAAATGGAATGAAAGTTCAGAAGGCATGTCATGTCTGTCACGATATTAGTTCCCCCTCCTTAAGGGTGCTCCAGCCCTTTCACTAAAGACTTCATTCCCTGCACCTGTTTCCCATTCCCTGCCCACCTTAAAAGCCAGGCGCTGACGCTCTTCCGGGCTCTGCATCTGATTTCCATATCGTGCGAGTCCGGGACCAGGAAGCGCCTGGTCCCGTTAAGGTTTTAACCCCTGTTCCTTGTCCCCGTCCGCCGGTTCCGACCCGGCCTTCGTGGTTTTAATTCCGAGTTCTGATGGATCTCCTGGTTTTGGACTTACCTTCGTGTTTTGGATTCTCTATGGATTATTCTTGGATTGTTCGCCTCGGCCACACCTCCCCCGTGCACCAGCGCACCTTGGACACGCCCCCCTGTCTTCAGCCCCGTTTTCCTGCATGACGTTTCCCCAGTGTTCCCCCACTTCGTCGGATTGTGTCGTCCGCATAGGGTCCGGAAAGAACTGTTCGTTACAGAATGCAGAGCCAACACCTGGACCCCGCGGACGGCACCCTGGCAGCCTGGATTCCATCGTTTTTTTTTTTTCTCCCTTTTTTTTTCTTAGGGCTTCGGAGCCGCCCTGAAAAGGAGGGGCGTACTGTCACGATATTAGTTCCCCCTCCTTAAGGGTGCTCCAGCCCTTTCACTAAAGACTTCATTCCCTGCACCTGTTTCCCATTCCCTGCCCACCTTAAAAGCCAGGCGCTGACGCTCTTCCGGGCTCTGCATCTGATTTCCATATCGTGCGAGTCCGGGACCAGGAAGCGCCTGGTCCCGTTAAGGTTTTAACCCCTGTTCCTTGTCCCCGTCCGCCGGTTCCGACCCGGCCTTCGTGGTTTTAATTCCGAGTTCTGATGGATCTCCTGGTTTTGGACTTACCTTCGTGTTTTGGATTCTCTATGGATTATTCTTGGATTGTTCGCCTCGGCCACACCTCCCCCGTGCACCAGCGCACCTTGGACACGCCCCCCTGTCTTCAGCCCCGTTTTCCTGCATGACGTTTCCCCAGTGTTCCCCCACTTCGTCGGATTGTGTCGTCCGCATAGGGTCCGGAAAGAACTGTTCGTTACAATGTCTTCATGACCTCACTTCTTGAAAAGCTGTAAATATCGTGAGAATCTCCTGTGTCTTCTTCGATTTTGTCTTTCTATGTTCCTTCTCCAACACATCTCCACCTTTGAGGTACCCCCATTTGTCAGCTCCTCTCTCTGTATGTCTCTGTATGGGGGCCCTAACTTTCTTGTCCTACACCTGGGTGGTTGAGCTCCAGCCAAAAGAGTTAAGCCAAAGCTTTTTATGTCTAACTTTACCAAAACGTTTTGTTTAGGTTGTTGTTATTACTTGTGAATGGTATTATTTTGTTAATGAGGGCTTACTGGATTATCATTTTTCAGATGTAAAGTTTCAAAACCATCGTTTTCTGAGACCAGAAAATAAAGGAGCATGTCAGCAGCATTGCATGGATAAAGCATATTAAAAGCATATTATTGTTTTTGTGTATACAGTGTATACACAGCAACTGCATCTGTCTCTCAAGCAGTCTTTGCTTTGTTACTTTTTCTTAAGTTTTCCCTTAGATACTCTGCTTCTGCCTCTGTTTTGCAAAGATTCTTTTAGACATTTTGCTAATCCTAAAACTATGTAACATAGAGGAAAACAACATACTAAGCTCTTCAAAGGGAATGCACTCACAAGATAAGCATCTTAAGCAAATAACTGCTTGGATGTTGCAATTAAAATACTTATTTAAGACTAGACTAGGAAAGGGTTAATTTACTCTTTTCTTGTATAAGACCTGGGTGAAAATCTACTAAAAGCATCTGTCTGAAAAACAAACAGCAGTGACAGCCATAAGTCATTTTTGGATTATGATTGCCTTGTATTTAAAAGACTAAGGCAGTCAAAAGCCCATAAAACTGAGTGGCTCCATAGGAGCAGCTGCCACTGTGTGTACAGAGAGATTCAATGTGAAAAGTGGAAGATAATGTGCTCACACACTAATGGGCACTGAACTAGACACAGGCTCATTTTTCACATCATGTCATCTCTAAGGTTTGAATAAAAGTAATGGCCAGAATGAGCCTGGATCTCTCTCAGCCATTATCATTTGCCTTCTCAGTTTTATTTGTGTTGACTTGTACAGTCTAAAAAGATGACAGTCTCTGGGCCTCTGGATCAGTCAGAGTGATAATACACAGTACATTACACTGTTGGTGACAGGTTCTGTTCTTCTTGTTGGCATATGAAGGGAACACATCCCTTTCCGTCATATCAAATGCAGTAATCTGACAGATCAAAGGATCTAGCAGTGGGGACATCACAAACTCTGTCTTTTGTAATTTTCCAAAGGAAAAAAGGAGTTTCTAGGGTTTCTTGTACGAAAAATTAGTGTCAGTCAAAGCTAGGTGGCTATTTTAAGATAAAGTCTGTTTATGAGACTTACAGTATTCAGTGTTGAGGACTATGGGTTTATAATTTATACACACAGTGCACAATATCTAGTTTTTATTAATTGGTAGCTTTAGTACTTGTTTTAAAAACAGTATAGTTTCTAGGATTATTTCTGAAGGGCATTCATTTGCAGCACCCAACAGGTTATAAAATAAGATGAATGAGTCCCAGTTTCAAAAGCAATATGCCTTTATCTCATCAGTGTATCCAAATAATAGCACTATAGCATGACTGGGAACTATAAATACAAACAACAGGCCTACGTTTGGTTATTAAGCGAAAATAAAAGTTTTAAAAATCTTTTAAAGTTTACTGCTGTCCCAGACATACTTTTGCTGCAGGAAAAATAATCTAATTCTGTGCATTGTCAAATCTGAATATTTATTGACTTCACCCTTTTATCCATTATGTGTGAGAGAAATATTTAAAATTGAGAAAAAAGCTGAGCTAAAAGGCACAGAAATGTTTTAAGGGTTTCCACAAAATCATGATTTTTGGAGAATGTTTAGATAAACCAATATTATTTGAAAAAATGAGACCCTAATACAAGTGAGTTGCATGTATTCTGCAGTGTTCTTTTTTTAATGAATGTCATAGTCATCAGTGTCATGTTCCAGTAAAGCTGAGTAATAAGAGTTAAAAATTGAACACTTCTTATTTTTTTTAAGCTGAGAAATGTCTACACTGCATTTAGTGGTGCAGTGGGCTTAATTAAAATGTAGATTCATATAGTACTGTACTGTATGTATGTATTTTTCTGAGGACCTTAATGTAGTACTCACTATATATTGATTGTTTAGATAATAGAATATTTTCTAAATGCAATAGATTTTGTGGGAACTGTTCAATTTACAGTTTCATGTTGTATCTTATCCTTACATTATCCTCTATACAATTCATTTTAACACTTTCTGAGTATTTGAAAAAATATCACACAATACACCAAAGAAGCCAGAAAGCTTGTGGGTATATTTGTAATAGCAGCAATGAAGCAAGATAATTAAAGCAACAAATGTAATCAAGCTTGCATATTAAACATCATAGATCCAGTGTTAAAACACATAGTATGCTTGACTTAATTGTGTTATTTTCTCGTTTACTTTAAGACTCCCTTGTCGTGTTTTGTTAGAAAAGTCTGGTTCAGAGGTATTATACCTAAAAAAATACACGTCTGGTTCATGCACATGTTGCCTTTCACTGCAATAACCAGTCAGTAGACATCTTGCTCAAAGAAAAGAAGTTGAGCGATTCCCCTGTACAATAAAATGCAAGTTATTATTTACCAGGTACTGTATATGTAGATGTGATTATTGTCTTCTTGGTAGATTTATATTGTAAGTGTTGTTTGACTTCTTCATTAAAACATTTCATTTTTCATTTGCTGTGAGGTAAGTATCCTGTACCTTTCAAAGTTGTTTTTTACCCCAAAAATAGTAGAAGTGAAAGATAACATTGTAAGATTTAACACAGATTTTATTTTTTTTTCTGAACCTGAAATGCCATTCATTTTTTATTTCACACTGAAACTAGCACTTTATGAAGATAATGTTTCCATTAATTAATATTTGGTGCTTTTTATACCAGATAACAATGACAGATTTCTAAATGCTAGAGTTAAAATTCCCTCTAAATTAAATGATTTAAAACAGCTAGATTTTCAAAGAGTGTACACAACATTGTTTTCTTAATAAAGCACACAATAAGGTACTGTGAGCATTCAGTAAGTTCAATTGTGTCACACTATACTACTATATTATAAAACAGACCTGCAAAACAACATTACAATATTAAGTGTTTACAGACAAAAGGAGTAAAATATGCTGAAGGAGGGGGGTCTAGAGTGAATTTATATTTATTATTCTTTTCAAGTGCTTTTCAGTCAAGCACGTCTTAATCATATTAAAAAAAACCTCAGTGCTTGACTCTCCTGTAAACCTAAAATTATATAACATACATGTTTTTATGCTTTGCCAATTACTTTCAAAATAAGGAGTGTTTGTCTCAGCCCCTATAAAAATGAGACTAGGATGAGAAAACAACCTATTTCCTTATTAGGTTCAGGAGTCAAAGGACTCAGCCAGGAGCCGCAGGCTTCAAGAGCACAGAAGATTAAGACATATATTGGATTCATGATGGAGGGCACAAAGTTCATTTTCAAAATAAAACAGAATATTATTCATATTCCTTTTAAAATTCAGATTGCCAGCTGACCTGTGACATGGCAGCAGTGTATTACATTTTCAATGAGCTGCCTGTCTGGGACTGGTAGACAAAATCCTGCATTCTGGTTTTTTACTGGTGTAAAAATTTTGGAACGAACAAAGGGAGTAATCTTTGAACACACTCACATACCATTTAATTTTCAGCTGTTCTTCTTCCACTTCTCTTCTCTTAACTGTATGCAGAGCAATCTGTATATATAATATAGTGAATACTCCACTCCATACAGTACATACTGTATATATTTTAAAGTATGTTAAATACAGCATATAGTGTATATTTTCATGTAGACTGTGACCTGTAAATTTTAAGACAACACTAAAAAATTTAACTTGGACAATATTTATTTTCCCCTTGCCATAGATCTTCTACGTAGTCCATTCCAAACTTAAACATACCTTAACATATCTTAAAATGTTTTGTCTTCTTGGACAACTGAGGTCTATTTAATGAGGTTCTTTCCACATGGAATAGCATAAAATATTGAAAAGTAGTGTTTAACAAACACATGTATTTTACCAATTACTCCCTTATTGAATTCAATATTTTATTTGTAATGATTGTGGTAGCATATAGGTTGGTCAATTAATACTTTATGGATTTTGATAATATTTCTGCATTTGCATTCTTGATTAGATCACACATGCTCAATAATATACCAAAAATGCATATATTCTCCAAATACAGTATGTTATATTCCCAAAAAAGAGCTTTCTTTTTGCCAAGTTTAATATCATGACAGTGAAACAAAGTTTCCTTTTTTCCTGTGGTGCAGTGAAAGCTTTGTACAGATCACATCTGTCAAAATTATTTTATAGAAAGCACATATGCATGGATACAAGACTGCTGATTTTCATATATATTAAAACCACCACCTACCGTGGGATATGAAATAGTGCAAACTATTAAGGCAAAGGCTTACTGTTAGAACTTCTGCTTTACTTTGATTCGGATTCTTTTCTTGGTTTTGTGACCCTCATATAAGACACATAATACCTTGCAATAATCTGATTCACAGAGATTCCACCAAAGATCTGCTGCTATCCAGCGTGAAACTGTAAACTAATATTAACGTAATGTTTATCCTCATAAGAAGTCAATTGTAATACAAGAAAACATTATGAAAAATAATTATCTTTAATCAAACATAGATATGTCTGAATCCACTGAAAATATTTAGGCATTATATTCGTATTTCTGTAAGTGCATATTGCTCTGATAACCTCTAACTTTTGGTTGGGGCTATTTGTGATTTATTCTTAACATTGTGTTATTAAATTATGTATTTTAGCTCTCAATTGCATGTTTAGCATTTATTGTAATATATAGTATGTATGAACATACATCTGTCAATCAATCATATGATATTATACTACTTTAGATCTAATATAAATTTGCAATATATAGCAGTATTTTATGTAACCCCTGCAATCACAAATTATCTTTCTTTAATTTTATCAGTAAAGTTCAATGAAAAACTACAGAGTTATTACATGATACAGTGATATGTAACAATTCCTTAATCCTGCACAGAATCTAAAATAAATTATTTTATTTAAAATCTTCAGATGTATTGTATGTATTCAAATGCCAAATGTATTACAGGTATGGGAATGTATTTTATCTGTTTCAAAAAGGTATAATATTTAAATAAAAACTAAGCAGTGCACAACTCACAAAGTGAAAATTAGCAAGTTAATATGTTTGACACTGTATTAAATCATAACATAGAAATAGCAAATGTGTGTATTTATTAGCACATGTATACCCAAAAGGGAAACTGCCAGATGCAACAGAATAGTAATTCAATTTTGTACTGCATCATTTAATTTACATGTGCTTTTTAAATTTATAAATTGAATTATCAATACTGACGAGAATACTCATCCTTGGAATTCCACAATTACTGTGTGTTGGTATAAATATGATAACAAAATGATATTCTGAAAAGCTGCTGTAAAGTGTCCATATTAAGTGTCAGAAAAGTGTCTGGAACAGACAGCATGCTGCCTAATAAAGCTACAAGTTCTTGACTGAGCTAATTCTCCTAGTTTCCGCCATAACCATCTCATCACTCCTTATAAAATACGGAATCCTTAATTGGTCTATGCTTCTCCAACATGTTTTTAATGAAAAAGCAGCACATAATTCTTAGTTTGTTGGCTGGCAGAGCCCAATTTACAAAAGTGGAAGCTCATGATAAGGAAAGACAGTACATCTGCAAAGCAGGCAATGCAATGAATCACTGAGTGCCAGGGTTGAGCAGAATATAATTGAGTCCAACATCTCTGAGCACTTTCACCATAATTAATGATAATCTGTAACAGAGGAATCTGAGATTCCAGTTCAGAGAACTGTTTAATTAGGCCAAGTAATGAAAGCAGAAGCAGTACAAGAATATGGCCAGTCTCATGATTAATGATTCATGCTAGTGAACACAAAAGTGCTGCACCGTTAACTCCAATGGATGCTGCATCTCCTTGGCATTTACAAAACAGTGAAATACATGCATTTTTGCATATTAAAGATATCAAACAATATCTTTTCTTAGGAATCCCTGTGACAAATATTATTCTTTTGTGGGGTCTTTAAAAAATCCAGTCTCATATAATTAAAATATAAGCTGAATTGGAGAGCTCAAGCATTGTCCTTGAATTTATCTAGCAATAAATAAATTAGTAAATAAAACATTCAATATGCTAAAATTAAACGAAAGAATACTGGATAGAGGAATTAAAAAATGCATAATTATATGTCTGCATTAAGATTGCAGTGTGTAACACGTAAAACCAACATACACATGCAAATCAGTTTAATATTCCCAAAACAAAATATGTATATATTAAACTGATTAGATTTAATTAGTTTTTTTTACTAAGTGTTACATCAGTGTACTGGGGAATCCATTACAAAATTATAGTTGTTGATTTATCAACTCTCTGTAATAAAGATCTAATTAAGAGCGAAAAGCTGAAATATTTGAACAATTCTACATATTTTAAGCTACATGTGTGAATATGTATGTGTGTATTTATACATATCGTAGTATGTACCCTAGTACAGATAAAAATAAGTGATTTGTGCTAAGTATCTAGCAGGAGAGTAATTATTGCTCTCATCTGTGCTTTTGAAATCACTGAAGAAATTAATGAATGGCTTCTTATAAGTATAAACAAATAATATTCAGAGTGGTATCAGCATGATGCAGTATAAAACAAATATTTGGTAAAAGCATAAACCAACACTGAATGCACTAATTTCAAGTTATTTAGATTTTGCTTTTCCAGATTTTTATTCAGGTGAGATGAATGGTACAAATAATCATGTGGATACACAGGACATTCTGTTCATACTTAAGGGAGCCTTTTGTTTCAACCTATAGTTATTGTATCCAGCTTTACAAAATATGGCACCTTTTCATTGTCCCTTACGAAAGTCATTCTGATACCTTCTGTCCTTTGTTGTAGCCATAAACAGACACAATAACATCAAAACTAAGACAAGAGTGTTTCAGTGGATCTGCAGCAGAAGCTGAATTCTCCCTGTCATGAGGGAATAAATGTAGTATTAGCCACCATGTCAGTCAAGTAATAAAACGGACATAATGAGCAAAGTCTGTTACTTAAAAGTCTACATTACATTACTAAATGAAATGCTTCAACTCCTGTTTCTGCCCTCAAGGCAAACTTTTTCATATTTTCCAGTAAAATGCAACAGCTAGCAAGCCACTGCGATTCCATTTTACTGCAGATGGCAATGTATTTATTTGATCATTTGCTAAGTTGGCCCGGTGAAAAATGACTTTCAACAAATAATACGCAATGGTGTCATGTTAAAATTGACGCTACACCTTAGATCATTTTATTATTCTCAACAAAAATAATAAATCTACTCTATTTGCAAACATAACATACTAAAAACAATGTCATATTTAGTTTCTATGTTGTTCATAATTATGACAGTATATGAAAATGTGTATATTCTCTGATATTAAAGGAAATATTTTACACCCATTGTTAACAGTTCCTCATTCACAATTTAAGAGATTGCGTATAGTTTCATCTCTGTTTCTGATCATTTAACATGCTGTGCATATTCTACACACAGTTTCAGCAAAATCACACTCATCACATTACAGTATGTGTGCTTATTCAAAGTGTCTTACTCTGTGCTTGGTTAGCAAACAGCACATACTGTATCTTGATCCCCAGTTATTAAATACCCTAATTGCTCTAGGTCATGAGTATCAAATGCCTTAATAGTTTAAATGATAATTGCCTATATCAAAGTGGTTTAACCTAACTTGATAATGATAACACAGCTGTATTAACATTAAAAATAATGAATTACTTTTACACTATCCTGTAGCTATAAAAACTGAATCATGTAAATTGTCATATATCACTAAAAGGCTACTTGATATTCTTATAATATAATAACTTCGGTTCTGCTTAATACAAAGAAAAGCAATAGACATTTTTAAAACCTCTCTTTAACTGTATCTGTAAGTTCACCATCTCTTACAACATGTATTTAGCAGAAAGCAGACAAATTTAGAACTATTATTATGTTTGCTTTTAACTGATCTTTTTGCAAGAAAATTGTGTATTTCTGATCATAAAATTACAATTGGCTCTATATAATAAGAAACTGCTCAAAATCACTTATTTTTTTATTTATTTGACTAATACCTCAATCCAAGCCACTTAAAACATCATAAATGAATTATAAAGGAACAGAACAAAGAGGGAAATCACAAATGCTCAAAAATTAGGGATTAAAGTCTAATGAAATCACTAAATTTGATATGGGTACTAAAATATGTTTTAAATTAAATATTGGGATTTTACCACCTAAATTTTAAATTAATGTCTGATTTACAGAACTTCAGATTTACAGAATGAAAATGTAAGATTGTGTAGACTAAATAATAAAACATTCCTGAAGTAAAGTCTTTTCAACTGTGCTTTAAAAATAACTTACCTGAGGCTGATATTCCATCTCTTAATAATACACGTAAAATAATGCAATATGTTAAAAGTACAATGTAATACAAATGAACCATAATACAATAAATTAGAATATACAACCACAAAAAAACTTCATTTAAAATCTACAGTACCTACCCATGTATGCATTCTTACAGATCAAATAAATGAATACCATATGACATAGCCAAGTCTAATATGCAAATATTATTGGTGCCAAAAAGTGAGTACATATAGAAGATACAGCCAACAACTTTTACCATCTTAATCTTGCTTAGTTCTTTAATTCTTTACTTTCTGACCTGGATCTGGCTGCCAGTGCACAAGAAAGAAATTACAAAAGCTTCTCAGTCACTGCTACTCTGGTTCCTTTTGCACTACAGCATTTGTCATTGCCAAAACAGCAGAGTTTAATTAAGTGTTGTGAGCAGCCTAGTGAGAAACACACTTTAAATTAAACCTCTGAACATGCTGCTATTGGTTCTTTACCTTCTGAACAATCAGCAGGGTGTTCGGCATAAATTCTATCTCTCAGGGGAAAGGCAGCTCTGTGCACCTCTAGCAATTCATAAATGGCCCAGCTCTCCCAGAACAATATCTTATTACAGCACATTTAATTATTTCTTAGTTTTAAACACCAGTAGATGAATGTGCTAATTAATGTGCCTCCTACTAAACATTTTATTTACTCTTGATATATTAATGGTATTATCAGAAAATATGCTACAGTTCTAGGTCTAAAAGAATTACATGGCAAATTATCTTTTGATGCATCAAGCAATTGTTGATCCAAGAGAATAAATTATTTCAACACATCAGTAATAATGGATTGTTTCAAGTTGGTAAGCATTTTAATTTTATAATGCATTTGTAATTACCTACTTCAGAAGCCAATGGAATAAATCAGTGTAGCAAGGGTTAAGCACAGTAAAAGACAATACAAAAGGGCAATTTAAAGGTAACACATGTTCATAATTTGCTGCTTGCGGGTTCAAATATGCCTTAATGCAAAGGTCTTAATATCACTTACCGAATAAATACAACAATCAAACAAACCATGCACTATGGCTGCAAAACATTTCTAAGAACAAAAGGAATTCTCCAAATACCAGTCTAATGCAGTGTTTTAATTGCCACCATTGTAGCTGTGGTTATAAACATGATCATTAATATTTGGAAAAGCATATTGTAACACTGAGATCTGATGAAACATAACTTCCTCAATCAAATACTTTAATTTCCTCCAGAATTACAGTATATAATCATTTCTTTAAAAGGGTATTTACTGTATCTGTAAAGTTTGTAAAGGGTTTACAGAAACTACTCAGACAAAATGAAATGCCAAATGGCACCGAATGTCACCGCTGAACTAGAATATGAACTACAGTGAACTAAACAGGTTTCTTTCATATCTCAAGCTTCTAGAAGTCACTTCTGAGAGTGTCCTGTCTGCTGTTCATCATGTATAAACCAATCAGAGTGCTTAAGAAATGGATCCTGAGGGTAGGAGAGACATGGACACCACTCACGATTAGTGTATCCTGAGATGTTAACTCTATCAAGGAAAGACACCACTAAGAATATTTAGAAACTGTTGGATGCACTTGGTATCACAACTACATTCAGACTCTTTTCTGTGCTAACCAAATTACAGTGACAACAATGGTCATGGTGACTTGTTCCTGATAATATACTGCTTAATTAGCATTATGAGTCAATCGTACACATTTATGGCACTTCAGTAATAATATACATCAGTAAGTAAAACCAGGCTCCACATGAATACAAAATTCTTAAACAGTTTAAAATATTTCTTGCAGTTTTCTGCTTTTAATTAATTCCACATGTGTAAATGCAATCACTGAATAGTACCTGTGCAAGGGACAGATATTTAAGCCACAAATTGAAAAAAAAAAAACAGGATTTGAGGCATGAAGGACGCAGAGTCACGTCTAAGTTATCCACACAGAATAACTTCAAAAGAATGTATTTTTCATGTGTACCACATGTACACATAACTCAGCTGCAGACAGCCTTAGAGCAAAGTAAACACTAAAATGTTTCAGAACTGTGAGAACGTATATAAAAATATTTATTTGTAATATCAGAACAGCACTTGTGCATTATGAAGGATAAGTCTAGATAGCTGGTGTGACACTGTGCCTCTGCAATATGTACAGGATCTTTTGAAAACCGAAAGCTATATCCCTATAGCTAAAAAAGATATAGCCCAGCTTTCTTAGTATCATCAGTACAGGGATTAGGACGATTGACCTACATCATATGAACAGTAAGTTATTTAGAATAGCAATTCATACTGTACAGTAGGTGTATATACTGTATATCTGCTGTATTAAAATTAGAAACCTTAACATTCAGATAATATATATGTGACGGAGTGCTTAACATAAAACAGTGGATATAAACACAGACGTATGCAATAGCATGGCCTAATGCACTATACAGACAGCTGATATTTACACTTGTACTGATATGCTCTTTTTACCATGGCAAGCCTCTGCATTTACTTATTTAGGTATTTCTGGACTGTTTTACTTTACCACTTTGTGTGTCTCATTCACAAAGAGTGTTTTTGAACTGATATTGTCTGTGCTAGTTTGAAAACACTCTAACAAATACAGAAAACAAGTCATTTCTCCTTTCATAAAAGTCAGGATATGTCTGTAATATTTTGGTTTGGCACATGTATTTTCATATGACACTGTAATTTTTAAGTTTTATTTTGGGGGAGAACAATTTTGCATTCCATTATAGTATCTGCTTTTGAAAATAAAATGTTATTTATGATGTTGGTACAATAGACTGGTGTTTCCCAGCCTTTAAAAATGCATTTTATACTCACCGGATTCTGCTACTGGTGTCAATGAGCTTTGCAGCAGAATCTATTATATGCATGAGCCATCTGACCACAGGCAGCTGTATCATATCTGTTTAGTACCGCATATAATAAAGACAAACTTCAAGCCTCAGGGCGGTAGACAATTTCTTGACATGATGTTTTGTCTATAGTGCATACTGTATCTGCCAATTACAATGATTTTTTAAAAACTTCTTATTTATTTCTCCCAATCAATTAATTGGCATTACTTGATTGGGAGACCTGTACTTTCCCCCCTCTTCCCAGGAGGAATCACTTGGAAGAGAGGCGATATCAAGGCTAGTGACAGCACTCTGGGTGTGTACCTCCATAAACCCAAGCGAGCACTGTCCAAGCACCCCACCAATTTACCCCTCTCACTTGGCAGCCCAAATCCTATCAAATCACTTTTTAAACCCAGGAAATCACCCTTGGGATAGTTACTTTAGAATTAATCACTCAATACAATGTATACTGTTCCATCAACCTCTGAGTCAGCATAGCTGTGAGGAATCTTGCTACTAGCCCCCACTGGGAATAGAAGGATCCAAAGCCCCCTTTTTTCCTCTCACAACCAGGGGGATATTAAATTGCTACTTAAATCATCTGCATTTTCCAAATATTAAATTCTTTGTGTACTGCACAGTCTATTGTGCTGAATTAATTCTGTTTAATGCCTGTGTTTCTTCTGTTCATATTATTACCATGTGTTATCACAAGAAAATATCTTCTGAAACATCATTTTTGAAGCTGAATTGCTGCACGTCTTGGCAACAAGTTTCAGGATTTCAGAACCTCGTTTTGAGGAGCAGCAGAATATCACATGAAATGGAAGGTTATGCATAAACGGTATCAGAGAATCATCAGTAACATACAGTACATCACAACAGCTCAATATTATATAATAACAATATGTATCAAGTAATGAAAAGATTAAAATGGCATGAAGTATTTTACTCATGGACTTACGTAGGTTATAATATACATTATGTTGAAGTTTATATGATGTCCTGTGGCAGATTTCAAGAGCATGAGCTGATTTAAACATTTACCAAATCTTGTATTTTTTAAATAACAATGAATGAAAGATGCATAAGAATAAATATTGTAAACTAATCATTTTATTTCAAATGTCACAAGAAAGATCGATGTCTACAGCACTATTCCAGACTAACTTTATCTCCACAAACTAAAAATTATATTATTCATAACCAGCATGTTAGACTAACAAAGGATTTTGTGATACTTTAGAATAAAAATGGAAGTGGAAATGCATGTTATGGGGCAAGTGATTGCATGCGTCAATGCTGACAAATCTGACATGTTAGCTCCAAGACAAATCTAGCCATCACTCCATTCTATTTTGACAATCAAATCTTCGCTTGTCTTTTGGTTAATAAAAAAAACACAGCACTCATTTGAACCTTAAACAAAGTTTTTTACAGGTACTTTTTTCTTGTAGTCATCTGACATTTTTTTTCCCCTTTTTTGTTTCTTTGGTTATATCAGAGGGATCAGACAGCAGCTACAAGCAGTGCACCCACCAGGATTATTAACTAGAGCAAAGGCCCAAAGCTGATTGTAGCAGGCATGTAATTCTTTACAATGTGTGCCACGTTAACAGTGCTGGGTTATCTATTCAACAGCTGGCTGAGCTGGGCTCTCGAGCTCTTCTCTACAACCGTGTAAGGAGTGATGACAATTGTAGTACTTCATAACAGCCACATGGAACTCTGACATATGCTTCATGGCAACCAGTCATCTATATAAACCAATTTCAAGAGCAAAATTGCATGGTGCTTCCACTCAGTTATAAACACAATGATATCCACTCAAAGCTGATAAACATGATGTATTTCTCTGGAGCTTTTCTGAACAAGTTCCTTACATTTGAGACTTTTAATCCACAAATTAGCCAAATTAGGTATCAACCTGAAAAATAGTCATTGTGCTTGCTCTTTCAAGTTTGTTTTTGAAAAAATAGGGAGATATTAAAAAACACTTATTATTTGGGTATTTATGCACACTGTAAATTCTTATGTCACTTATGTACAGAAGGTTCCACTGCAAAGTAACTGATAATGGCAAAAACATCAAGCTTTTAGTCACTACTTAACATCTCCTCAACTATCAACCTAATTAGAATTCACTTTTTGTGTAACTGAGTGTGATGTTTACATGCATTCCTGAGGGTAAATATTTGAGTTACATTAGATGGAATGTGGAACTAAACAGGCTTTAACAACAATATAAAATAAGATACATCAAATATACAGTATATAGAATGCAGCATGCTAGAATTGTTTTATTTTTTCTGAAAAGATGTGTATAGTGCACATTCATGTTCTTCATTTATCACTGTCTTTTGTAAAGACTTCATAACTGCATTTGACTTTTTCTAAAATTACTGTATGTGTACATTTAATTAAAAATACAAACAGTAGAGATTAGAGTGTGCAAAAGTCCATTATGACACCATTTCTTTATTTTTTATTGCCAGAATGTTTTTGTGCAGAATTAATGTTTTTGAGACAGTTGGTGGAACAGAATGCAGTTGTTGTGATACAGTATATTATGTACTTTTTACTATCCTTTTGTCGTTATTATTACTCACATTAATTAGTTCATATTTGAATTTCTTATAAAAATAAAGTGTATACTTTAAAATCCATACTCAAAACAAGCCTAAATACTCTTATATTCTCTGAAAGCTACAGTTCATTTAATACCAAATGTGTTTTGGAATGTATCACTGCACACAGCATCTTTTCCTTGCTTACAGCAGTGTTTACCATTGGATTTTTGTCAGTAGTAACACTCCAGTAATCCAGATCTTGGAATTAGAATCCTCATAGCTTCATAAAAAAAAACAGTATAGGAACTGCAGAACAAAACTCTTATTTTACATTTTGAAGTTTTTAGCTTAACCATAATAAGTAGCAGAGTAACCACAAATGTACAAAACATGCACTCAATTGTTGTGGCCTGTGCCTAGCATCATGGAAGGGTTACTGTATGTTCATTGATCATTTAAGCACCCCTTAGTATAATTCCTCCCCTTAATGCCATGTGATAGATGATCATTTCTACACCACTAGTTAATGTACACTATTAGCTCTATATTTAAAAATGATAATGTAATTGATTTATAAATTGATTTATTGATGTTAATTCAAGTGTTTCATGAATTAATCACATAAAAATTAATTTACTATTTTTATGAGCTATTGTGTGATTAACTAATGATATATATTAATCAATTTTAATAAGAATTCAAACTATATTGTTTGGATAATTTGTCACTTTGTTAAAGGAAGAAAAAAAATAGAAGGCTTTGATTTACAACAACCATGTCTCACTTTATAATAGATCTGGTGAGGCTATTTTGAGAATATGTTCACATTTTAGCATGTTTCCCACCAATGGAAAACATTTGTGTATCTTTTCAAGCTGTAGAGCTACGAAGACTCTATTATGTATTTAACCTCATATTATCAGCATAGTTGACAACACAAAGTGTAGTAAAGGATTTTGATTTTTATTGACTTTAAAGAGGCCGACCTGATCATCAATGTTTTTTTTCTTCATTCTATTGAGAAACTATTGAAAATGTAAAAATATTAGTGACAATAGGACCATGCTTCAAAAAGTCACAGTGCACCTTCGTGCCAGTAAGACGCAATCACACACACAATAAGATTTTTAAGTGAGCATGGGCTTGAGAAGAAAAATCCTTTTTCAGTGTCAAAGGAAGAAGAATAAAGTTTCCTAATACTAAAAGTCATAGAACATTTTCCTAGTCAAGCATACAGTATGTTGTAGAGGTTACTGTGATTTCCATAGCAGAATTGATCAACCCTTTATCTGTAGCCAGGGAGATTCTAGAGTTAAGGCAGAGTAAACAAGGTATTTAGGAAGTGACATGCACATTGTTTTTTACATTAAGTGTGCTGTTTGACAATAAAGAAATAATACATTTGAAAACAGAGCCATTTGTCCAGAGGACTGGCTATTTCTTGTACTGTGAAAGAAAGTCCATATACTCTTACATTACAAAACTAGATAAGGAAAAATGCTCAAAATTACAGTATAAAATCCATGTTGTATCAGAAGAAATATATGAGATCATAATTATATAGGGCTCTAGGCTAATTTGGTAAATCATTCACAATTTTTATCTCATGGCTCATGATATCCCAGAAACACCCTACAACACTGTTGCTTATACTGTACAGTATATTATTCTACAGTCATAAATATGGTAAAAATTTGGAGTTTCCAAAATCAGAAATTTGGAGTTCATCGCTATTGTAATTCTATCACTAAAATACAACTAAAAGATCAAAAATAATTGTCAATATGATAAAGAAAAGCATTGCATTTTATGAGGAAAGAGTTTTTCTTGCCTAAAACCAAGCATCGGGATTATAATACTGTATGTTCATACCATACATTAAGGGCCAAACCGTTTTTGTTCCAAATGCTCTAAGAGAACACTACTATTTTAACACAATTTAAAAGGTCCAATAAATAATCAGCTGTTTTGCACCCTGGAGATCCTGTTAAACATTTCATTAGTGGCCATCTAATGTCTCTAAACTATTGATTCATTGAGTCAATGTAAAAATAACAGCCTAGTTATAAACTAGTTGTCTATAGTGATGACATCATAAATTATTTAAAAAGGGCATATTCACTGTGACCATGGAGCCATCAATCATAACAGATGGTGATGACAAAAAGAAGCTTCAGTAGCTTCCTATCTGCAGTGAGAACAATTCTATCTCACAGGTAGCTGTGAAGAGGCAGGATGACCTGATGTCACTCACATTGTTGCTCTAGCCTTTGAATGCTGAAACAGGTTCCTCTCAATCTGAGAATGGAATGAGTAAATAAATTCTCAGTTTACCATTGCTCTGCTTCAGAGTGCACACTTCAATTTGTCTAACAATAAAGGGAACAGAATAGCTGAAATCTCCGAAAGAATAGATGAATTTTTTATAGAATCCTTTAGTTGAGTTGCAAAAAAGCATTTTTAAATGGAACTGGAATATCCCTTAGAAAAGAGACCAGGGGGATAAATTCTTCATCTAACACGTGACTTTTTTTATATAACACAATTTTGTCATTTTAGCTGTATTATATAAAGACAAAAATTCTTAACAGGTCAAAACACCTGGAACGTTCTTCCACTAAACCTTTGTATGCTCACAAATACAAAATAAAAGTATGAATGTAATTCAGTTTAATGTTCCTACTTCCTTTTTGAATTTGGCAAAATATATCATATAAATAGAGAGTGGTTACTAAAGCTTGAGGAGCTTATCCTTGTTAATGTTCTCCATATTTCTAACATTGGCAGATCTTCCTTCCTCACTATAGCCTTTCACATGTTCAATTTCCCATCTGTGTCCTGTGAATTTAAAATAAAGGAAAAACCATCAACCAATGCTTTTTAGAGGTTCTTGAAATACTCAGAAGTTTGACATACAGTATACAGTAATATATATATATACACTGTAAGCACAGTAGATATACACAGCACATGAATAATATAAAATCTAAAACAATTTGGATGAATGCTCAGACTTATTTGTTCAGTTGTATTTTATTCCATCTCCACACATATCCCTAGAGTCAACACGGCAGTTTTATTTTATTATCTTATCAATACAGTGTACTATAAAACCATATGCTCCTAATCCCAAAGGTCACAACAGCTAACCAGCACCAGTTGGGTTTTTTTCAACCAGCTATATCTCCATACATAGCTGCCAAATGTGTCCAGCCAAGTGCAAACCATCCAGCTGCACCCCACATACCACAGGGGGCATCTGCTGTCTGTGTTCCAGTGTGTAAGACACACGATATCCATCCATCCATCCATTTTCTAACCACTTCTTCCAATTCAGGATCGCAGGAAATCCAGAGCCTATCCCAGCAAGCATCTGGAGCAAGGCAGGATACATCCTGAACAGGACGCCTGTATAGACATCCCCTTCTTAACAATTTCAAGATTGAAAGAATACAGCTTAGTTATTCTGTACTTGCAAGGAAATTCATAGAATGTTTTCTCAAAATTTTCACTAGGATATATAATGCTATAAAACTTGTCATTAATATTTTTCAATTCATGGCGTTGAAACAATTTTTCCTACATTTGAGGCTTGAAACAATTCTTAACAATACCTGATCTCTTGCAGGCACTCCTCAAAAATCAATTTTCTTATTTGAGCTAAAACAAAGACATTTGGATTTCATCTTATATACTGTAATGATTGCAATACAACATTACCTTGTCTATCTGTTTTCTTAATTGTTGTGATGAAGGATGTTATGGTCATCAGACACCATAATGTTAATTAAACAATAAATATAAAAACCTAGAATACAATTCATGGGTTGAAGTTAAAAGTAGCAAGTCCATCACCAGAACTTTCTTTTTGTGTATACAATATGTGTCTCTGTCTCCTGTCGCATTGTGGATAGATAAAAAAGCTAATTAAAATCCATACTCATAATTTGCATGGTTATACAAATATTAATTTGTATTGTCCTACCAAATAATGGTCAGTCTAACTTCAGTAATAATGCTACAATGAAGTATTCTCAGCTCCACTAGATGTCCATGAAGAGACATGATCACTTGGTGGCCTTCTTAAAGGACTTGAAGTCTGTCATCCATTGTTTTAGTTTGCAGATTGTTGTAGCCTGAATTTCTCTTCCTCTTGTTATTTTTTAATCCTACAACATCAATGTCTAGATAACTCATGAGAATGTCTGAATTAAAACTAAGCCTGTCTACACCCCGGACAAGTGTACCAATCATACCTCTCATAACTCTTCAACTTGGACACGACAGGTTACACTTAAGATTGTCCTGAAGAAAGAGAAATTCCTAGAGGCAAAGGGCATCATTTTACAACATGATAATGTGAGCCCACTAATGGTAAAGGCTTCAATACAGTGGACTGAGTTCTGTGTTGAACTCGTGTTAATTATACTGTACTTCACAGTCTGTATCTCACACCATGGAATTTTATCTGTTTGGACAGCTAAAGGATATTAGTTAAGAAATTAGCACTAAGTGGATAATACTTGTAGGCATACTTTGCAGCCAAGGATGGAATTATGGAAACAAGGTACGCATATATTAAGGTATTTTTATAAATACCTTAATATACAGTATGTGTACATACTGCTTACAAAAAACATCTGTCTGTGTGTTGATATACACACATATTCATATTTTAGACTACAATATGTAAAAGACAGAATACAGGTATTATAATTGAATAAAATAGGCATACCTTTTACTGTAAGTGTGTAAGTCTTGTTTAGAATGTGCCCTTTGAAAGGAATAAGAGAATAATAAATTACTTCAGATCATCACTAAAGACATCTGTTAAAAATAAGAATCTGGTAAAAGTGTCTTTGAGTTTCAGTTAAAAATACAAGAAAAAAAAACAACTTTGATTAATAATTGATTAAATAAATCATCCTCACATCAAAGACAGGAAGAAGAGCTGCTCCTCTGAAAGGCTAGGCTGTCAAATGGCACTTTGTTGTTTTAAATGTTTCACAGATCTGTAGCTTTACATAGCAAGCAGTGCATTAAGTCCTGAGGTTGTAAGGTACAGTTTTAACAAAGTGGTGGCATATCTCATAATGAAATGGGACACTGAAAGATCTAAAACATGGACATCTGGAAGGTAATTGCAGCAATATGATTGCTTCCTCTCCGTTTCATTTACTCTATTAGTAATTTATGGTTAATCTTCCTCACATCTATGATTGGAACACATTTGATCTAAACTCTAATCAACATTACCGTGTGCTTATGTACTGATATAAAGGTTGAGATCTGTGGAAATTTATAGTTCTTTTTTCTCCCCACAAATTCAGTTATAATGTAAGGTATGTATCAAATTTAATTATGAGTAATAAGCTGATACTACAGCATCAAATTAAAAACTGCATGAGTTTAAATAGAATGTATATATAGAATATAGAATATTGAACACTTTACATCCAGAGATTTAGATGGGGTACATGGCTATTTTCGGTTTATCCTGAGTGCAGCATTTACAGAAATGAACAATATGCATTCACAAATCTCACATAGAATATAAGGTCTTTGAAAACATCTTTTTGTCTTAGCATCATTAATGTAACGGTTCCTGCTAGGAGCAATTTTATTGTCAGTCTTGGACATATATAATTCATACCTGTATGCAACCAGCCAGCAAAATTTTGAGAGAGAAGTGAAGAGCTAATTAAAAGACTACATTTGTATTCAACTACTTATGGCTCTGTCACATATTAATTTCTTATAACATTTTGTAGATAACACAAACATAAATAAGAGGGTTGGATTCATTTCTTCTGATTCAGTAAATTAAGGGGTGTGCTGAATTCAAAACAAAATCTCCTTGTACAGTACATATAGCTGTTCATTTTTGGACAGTTGGACAGTATCAGGTTCAACTGCTGGCCTAATAACTAATGTCAGCACCCTACTGGTTTGAACAGGGATATATATATGTGGTGTGGTGGTAGATCTGACTGGTCTTAGGTTGGACAGCAACCGAATTAAATAACTGTTTCTGATGGCTTCCCACTGCTCCAGCCCTTTGCCTTTCAGCACTGAAACAATGTGTCAGTATTTTGTGTACAGATTAAAAGAAATTCTAAACATTTTGGAACAACAGCCTGTTATAATATTAAAGAAAGGGTCTCTTTAAGGGCTCGGAAGATGTTGACTTAATCGAATTACTAAAAAAAAATCTATCCTGACAAACTCTGAAAGTTTTCTCACATCTTAGACAAAGCTAAAAATATCCAGGGCTCCAAACCAACATAATTGTTCTGCCTATTATGTTGAGAACCAACTTATTCATTGTAAATTAAGTACACAAATTAATTTATGGTTTCAATCTCTAGGATTACAAAAGGACAGATAATAATGCACCAGAGTCCTTGAAACAAGGAAATCTTTGAGACCACATGGGAAGGGGAGGATTTTTCTCTGTGAATCTAAGAAATCCTTAAACACACCTTGAGCATTTTCATATTCCCCAGGGAAGGGGGGGCTGGGTAGAGCAAAATTAAGCAGGAACACTACTCATATGTTCTTGACCTGAAACTTGCTAACACTCAAGAAGTAAATCAGTAGGGTAGATATTGATTGCTTGGGGAAAAATAACATAATTAGAAGATATCTGGAGTAGTTACAGTAAACCTAACAATTAGAAATGCAGACCCTTTGAAATTAGCACAATTTCTAAAGAAAGAAAACTGATTTAACAATCACTTAGTAGTTTCTTCAACCTCAGAACCATTCTTAGGAAGCAACAGAACACTGTATACAGTGAACACTGTATATTAATATACTTTACAGGAATTATAAACAAAAAATCCAAAAGATAAGTATAGTACTATCATTTTACTTTAGATATTATGTTTGCTAGGCATCATAGTTAGGTTTACATTTTGGAATTAGGGTTTATATTTGTAACATTATGCATATTAATTGAATGTTCAGTGAATACATAACATAAAGATCCATAGTAATGGATATACACATGACTCAATGAAAATGTAAATAACAATATCAATGCCATTAATATTTAGAAGGAATTTTGACTCAGATTGATAAACAACAGGGGTTATTAGAAGACAGCTATGTACTTCAAAATGAGGTGATTAAAAGCAGAGAGAACCTCTGAGTCTAACTCTAGCCTCTAGTTTAATACTTCCCCTACTGAGAGCTGCTACGTTCTAGAAGGGCTGTGAGTGACAGCAGTGGTCCTTGGTGTGGACCTCTCTCTGGCACCTTCCTCAGCAGGGGTTCCTGAACCACTGGGCCTGCAGGACTTTCCCCTGCTGGGTAGGCCAGGCTTGTGTATTTCCTCCCTTCTATGACCTCTGACATGCTGAGCTGGCGCTAACTCAAATAAAGAGATAATGGTTAGGATACATCCTAAATGAGGCACACGGCCATAATTGATGTGGCAGAGACGTCACCATCAATCTATTGCACTCTGCCTAGTTCACAGTAAGCCTAATACAGATAACTCAAAAATCATCATACACATGCTGCATACTGTTATAAGTCAATTAGATCTATCCTATCTATCCCATGTTTTTTGTAAATAATCTCTAGTAGACACCCAACACGTGTACTTATCTACCTACACACATTCAGACTGATTTCCCTATGCTGTCTAACACTATATATCTGAAAATGAATAGCTGCAATAATATCTCCTCCTAGAGAAGGCTTATTATATATGAAAATAGGAAAGTGTAGTGATTTTAATGTTTATTTGGATACGCCTATCTTTCCCAGCATATCTGTTATTCTGTACATTGCACAAAATTCAAGAACTGTCTCACAATATATTGTCACTCGAATCTCTAGACACCATTACAAATTTATATAAAATATGTATCTGGTGTATGACAAAATCAGAACCACAATAAGTGTCTAGCTTTACAATGTCAATAACTGTGTATAGAGGACAACACTTTTAAATACAGAACTCTCTGATTTGTTTTTTAGAAAGTCTCCCATTCCTTGCAACTTGAATACCTTGCAAAGATAACTCTAAGCATTGAACTCCTAAAATGGAAAGGTACTGTACCTAAACAAGAAACGTCCCTTCCTAACTTTTTATGAATAAAGTTATTTTCACCTTCACACTATGCAGCTTAATTCACACTAACAAACCACGTCTGTGTACATTTACTTCCTAAATTTTAAAACGTGAAAGTAATCTGATATTTCAAGACATTCGTGGTTGTTATTTTGTTATTTGTATCCTTACACTCCATTTTTAAATGGTCTGAAGCCTTCCTGAGATTCATTAATATATCTGACCACTGTAGTTCATAGTAATGGTTCAGAATATTACAGGACCCATGATGTCAAAAGAGTTCTGAAAAACTGAAGAGGTTAATCAAAGGGAAAGGGTTCACATGGTGGAACAAAGTGATGCCCTAAGTGCTGTCTTCTTTCTTCTTTCATTCTTGTTTATTTGTATGCCACCCCAACCTTTATTATTCTAAAACCTCATATTACACAGCTCAAAACAGGGGATGTTGTACTGTATGTCATGAGCGTGTTTTGGGACTTTTAGCATGTGGTAAAGTTTTGGAAACTGGTCTCTCTATAATCAGGGTCTCTGGAAGTAGAAGGACTGACTTGTCTGACTGTGGCTAAAAAGATGTTGGTGCTGTGTTGGGAGTCTCTGCATTCTCTCTCCTGCCATCACTGGGTCTTATCTGCGGTCCCTGGTGCAAAGGAGGGGTGGGGCATTGGAGGAGGTGCTGTTGCTTAAAGCAGAATAAGCCTCATTACAGGGTGATTGTGTCATTGGATAATTTTAGCTTGGGAATCCTTTGACCAATAACTTGGAGCCATCCTCCCTTTACCAATTTTCTCTGCGTTTGATCATCTGAAATTCATTAAACGTGTTGTTAATTGCAGGATTTCATTCCAGGACTCTTTTCACATTCTGTACAGAGTTACTGCACATACCCCAGGAAGGTAAAGCACTGCCCAGACTCTATGAGAGAAATGGGACAGAAACCTGCAAGGCAACATTCTCATCCTGGTACAAAGCATGCATCACAGTCACACAGCTTATACAGTACTGCTGCCAGCAGAATCTACACATGCTACTAGCCTGTGACTTTCAAAGTAGACCCCCTGTTGATGACAAATCTAAAGCAGCATAATGAACTTACTTATACGATGTCTGTTCAATAAAATGCCAGTGAACATGCTGCACAAAAAGATTTTTTGATCTTCCAGAAAATAACTTGAGAATTTGTTGCAGCTATAAGTGATATTTTTAATTTGTTGCACGGTGTACTGCTATATCCTTAATTCTGAAGTAACATTTCAAGTTCTGTTATACACTTCCAAAGGTATGTTAATAATCTTCTACAGCAATGTGGCATGTTTTAATTCAGAACTTTGGTTAGTGATCAAGAAAATTAATGGTGCTGAGTGCCACAGACATAATGAATTAATGTATGTTTTGATCAGGGGATATACTTGCAAATCTACAATATGTGAGGACAGTGAAATAAACATACTGTATAACTACTACTGCATAGGAGTATACAGTTGTTACAGTCTAGTACATTTTTATTTTTTTAGTATACACATATACTGCATTCCTCATAGTAAATTAAGTTCAGAAGCAGCTTGGTCTCCATTAGAAATGGAACATTGTGAACAACAGTGTTAAATGTATACATTCCCGAATAAACTTTAAAACTCAACAGGATATACATTATTCAAGAACTACTGAATTTATATTGTACTGTATATATATTATTAAAATATACATTTTACTGTATATGCACAATATTTACCCCCCCAGTACCAAATAAAGGTTTGAATTAAGTCAGCTTGGTGAAGAAAGGTATTAGGTTTCACTATAATATTTAAGGTTCATCCAAGGACATTAAATTTTTAGACCTCAATAAATTCCCTATATACTGTGTGTATTAATTATACTCACAATGTCAAATGGAATGATTGAATAAATCGTCTTTGTTCTGGGACTAAAATATTTATTTCAGTCAATTAAATCACATTTTAGCCCAGAGGAGTATAAGGGTAAGATGTATGTCTTTTGGCAACAATGAATTTTACTCATTTACACACAACTTTTCCAGCAGTATGCATTTGCTGTTCATATCCTCCAACATAATGCAGATCTTTGTGATTCTCCTTTAATATTTTTCCCATGCTTACAGTATGTTTAAACAGTGGTCATCTGGTTTAGAGAGTATTCCTTACATTTAAAAAGCAAGTACAGTAGCTCTAAATTAGCCATTTCTAAAACTGTAACACAGCTGACGTATTTCTTTTCTGAAGACAGCACCCTTTTTAACAGCAAAAGTGCATTTCATTTTTTTATGTATTGTTTTCAGGGCAGAAAGCATAGCTTGTGTTTTAGAAAGGTCTTTGACCACTTCCAAATAACACTTTTGAAAAAATGTAAATACTTTTCTGTTGTCCATATCTGCAGTTTGGCAATAAGGGCAAAATAATCAACCAAAGCCATTGATGCAACCTCTTTTTTAATAATTATTTAAAAGTGAATCAGAGAGGACACCTGATGATCGTGCTAAGACATTAACATGATACAGTATATTTTTCCCTTTTCAGCATTTCTCAAACAATGAATTAAAACTGCAATGAGAGAACCACATATAGTAACAAAACAACTTATAATTTAAAGTTGATGCTGAATTAAACCGTATTGATAAGCTCAAAAAATGCAATTTACATATTAAAGGGTTATTGATAATAAAACATGTGCATTTTATGTAACCTGTGATTTTTATTTTTATTTTGGCAAATTGGCAGAATTAGCCATTAAATATTAACATTTATAAATACAATTAGACATTCTTCAGAAGGCCCCAGCTGGACATAATATCAATCCGATAACATCAAACTGTAGGTTTAAATATTGTAATAAGGGAGAAATCTAAGCCCAATGAGTAAAGCAGCAAAGCAATTAAATAGCTAAACAGACAATGAAGATGACCTAAGAAAGGGAATCTAAATATATATTTTTCACAACTCTTTTGGGGGTGAGGGGTTCCAATATTTAATTTAATCCAGGAGATTGATTAATATTCTGATTTGAACGCACATGGTTTTGAGGAACCACAAAGGTACATCACTGAGATAAATCTAATAACATTTGTAAACCTCTTTGTTCATTAACAGCTGGCCTGTCTGGCATTTTAGTTTTGTTGTGCTTGATCAAGTAACATTATTAATGAAGAGGATTAGAAGAATAAGCATAAAATATACCCTAAAATGTTTAATCGACGAATAATTCTAACAAGCTAAGATATTTGTTATTAGTACAGTATGTTTGCTCCATATTTTGTTTTTGCATTATATTAATTACCATGAGTACATGTACATTAATTTTATTTTAGTTATATTACACATCTACTAATGTCTATTTGATTTCTGAAAATTCTATTTGGATTAAGTACTTGAAATGCTGCCATATTATCCAATTTTATTGGATACATTGATTAACGAAAGACCGTTCCTTGAATTTTATATCTGTCACACCTTCAGGCATTCAACAGAACATCAGTTCGCCAGCAATGGTTTCATTTGCTCTACCTGTGGGATATGTACTGAGGGGTATTGGACTGGGCAACAAATGATTTCTGTCTTCTCTTTGAATGATAAATTGTACAGTATATCATATTGTATATAGTGCCTTGCAAATGCATTAACCCTCTTCTATCGATGTCCCATTTTGTTGAAATACAAATTAGGTATATACATTTTTTAATTAATATTTTTTTTAAATTAAAAGGTCAAATTGAGCATTTTACGGTTGAAAGAAGTTAAATGTAAAAAAAAAAAATTAAAATATATTGATTGCATTCTGTAAGTATCCACCCCCCTGAGTCAATACTTGGTAAAAGCACCTTCTGCAGCAATTAAAGCTGTTAGTCTTTAAAAAGACACAAAAATGCTTTAATTGATAGAAAGACTAAGAAAATGAAAAACATGTCTGTTAAATTTACAATGATGCCCTTACCTGACCTGTTTTCTTACCAGCTATTCAACGATGCATTCTGGAAAATGATAAGTGGGCTCTGTAGAGTAGCTCTGTAGACACCACCTTGCACATCTGTCACTCACACGGGTAATTCTATGGTAGTGTATTTTCATTGATGTGACATGAATTTATCTGGTTTGATGCCTTTTAATTGTGGAAAAATAAATGTAATGTAATCATTTATACAATGTTTTTTTTTTTAATTTTGATAAGTGATTTGGCAAAGCTAGGCCAAATCCTTGAAATGATAATGTTTTTGGAGTGGGATTATGCTCTTCACTTCTTCAAGTATACTGATATTTAACTTTCCCACATTTCATAGGCCTTTTGTCATGCGAAAGAAATATTTTTCACTTAACATTTACCATATTTATACATATATTAAATTTTACATATACTTATAAATTCGGACAGAAAATGACACTTGAACTATCCTTTGTTTGAAGTTGTATGGGTTTAGATGGGAAATTAATGCTTTTCATTTCAAGGCAGATAAAGAAATGAGGGTGAATTCTCACTAGTCCATTGATCTACCAACTTGTAACTACCAAAATGCATCTTGGAGAGGCTTATCAGAAAATGGATTGGGTAAGAGCAGATATACCAGGCAGTATCTCAGTTTTTTTTGGACGTCATTGCCTTATCATCACTTTTCTGCTCAAGATACTTTTTTTCCATTTATTTTTTTTCAGTATATTTACCAGAGTAGAGTAGCATTTACAAACCAGCTTCTCATTTGTCATCCTGCTTGGACATTTCAAAGATAAATATACTTGGCTTTAGTTTGTTTTTGTTTTTATGCAATGCAGATTTTTTTCTTTTATTCCAAAATAAATCTGAAATTTTTAACAATTAAACTTTTTTAAATTAAAAGAAAACTATAACAATTAAAAATAAATATATGTTCATTAAGATCATTTGTGCACTATTTACACAAATAGGATGAGGTTACATGTACTTCAGTTACAATGAAAGAAATACTCTCACAGCTGCATGAATCCTGTCACAACACATTGAAAATGACCCATGTTTAATGGTCATCTGTGTATTGTTAAGTATATAATTACTGTTTTGTAGCTGATGTTCTAAGTTTATTATGAAGAAGCAATAACTTTCAATTAGATTGTTAGAGATATCAGGGCATTGTACTACATAAATGAGTTTTGAGTTTCAAAGATGCAATACAGAAATATGCAAAAAATGAATTCTTCTTTTCATAAGGAGAAATTCACTAGACAGAAATCATGGCATGACTTAACTTATTATGTAAGTTATTTAAGTATAATGATTAAATTAGACTGAAATAAGACATTTTGGGGGGTTATCAAAATAAAATAAGAAAGTAGAGCAAAAATAAAGAAACTCAAGTAAAGGAACAGATAACACAGAAGCCTGTGTTGCAGTGCAGACATATACTCATATACTGTACACCAGCATGGAACGATACCAGATGTTGAGTTGCGCTACAGTTTGTTTTCTAGATGGAACTGTATGAAAAGGTCTTCCAAATAGCACCTCACCTTTATTTCTGTTAAGAAGCACCTTCTCCTTGCAGCATGGATCACTAAAATACATATAGCATACCCACTCACTTAAAACTGCTGTACTCCATGAGAACTCAACCATGGGAACTCAACTACTACAAAATTATAAAATTACACGCTTTTATTTTATAATCAATGCTTAGCGTTCTGCCTTATTCATGTTTAATAACTCTTTACACTTCTATAACGCTATTCTGGACACTCCATTCAAAGCACTTTACAGGTCATGGGGACCCCTCCACCACCACCAATGTGCAGAACCCACCTGGATGATGTGACAGCAGCCAAAGTGCACCAGTACGCTCACTACATATCAGCTATCACTGGGGAGGAGAGCAGAAACCAATTCAGAAACAGGGATTATAAGGAGGCCATGTGTGACTGGAGATTACGTTTCCAGATCAGATGGCAATCGTGAGGTATCCACATACACATACAGACACAAACACATGCGTAAATGTAAACATTTTACCATCAAAACAAAGGCAATAAATCTGGTTTCAAATGTAAACCAACTTTACCTACTCTGGAATTTCAGGGATAGCTTTGCTTGCCCTGTGGGTGCACACACAGAGTAAAGTAAGGTTGTTCACGTCTGGTCAAAATTAAAAATTAAATCAAACCAAACAACCACTTTTCTTTGTTTTATAAGTGAAATGAACTCAATTGGTATTAAACTCACATGTTTCAAATAAATACCTTGTTTTGATTTCTCACCTGCAAAATGGTTTCTTCCAGGGTTGCGCATGCATGGATCGATTTGTAAGAAGATACCATTAAGAAGGGGTATTATCTTCTTAAAAATATTTATGTACATAAACGGAGTAATGACATTTTATTTTTGTCAATAATATGTTCCTTGTTTAATTGGAAAAAGGTGTATATCAGAATTCTGATTATTATTTTGTTGAATTTATTTTCGCTTTTTAGTGGAATATTCTAAGGCGAGGAGTGAAACTTAGAAAAGGAGCTCCTCAAGAGAGTAGAAGGGAGATACAGTAGGAGAAAATTGGTTGAGTAGGAGTTTCCTACAACAATCTATTTTTTAATCAATTAAGGTATATATTCTTGCACTATAGTTTTGTGTTTCTTTTCCTTCGTAAGTTTGGTTTTTGGGTATGCACTTTGGTAACACAGTTCCTCACAATAAACACCATTGCACTTCTTTGCAGTTGTGGCTGTGCCATCATTATTGCTGCATTCCATCTACACCTCTAAACTTTTGAAGGACGAGACTGTGACATCATGATTGATAGATGCCATAGGAAATTTGGTCAGGACACCGGGCTTTGAACTGCTACTCTTTTTTGAGAATTCCCTGGGATTTTTAATGAACACATAGCAGACCTCAGTTTATGTCTCATCCAAATGATGGTACCTTTTTACAGTATAGTTTCCCATCACTATACTGAGGCATTAACACCCACACATACTGCAGGGTAAGAGCTCCCTACTGGCCCCATTAAGACCAATTTCAGC